>NC_092632.1:49590429-49790516 GCF_039555335.1 Amphiura filiformis | reverse complement strand
GGTGTATGTTCTATTTTGAATGTTTAATCACGGGAGTGATTTAAATATTCGGTCTACATCAAGATTAAATACACAAATAACTGTCTGGAATATTATGTAACAACAGAATTTCACCAAACGTAAACAAAGCAAAATGTGTGAAACTCCATCTGTCCTTAATTTTGGTTTGATTTACAATATTTTTGCAGAAATATACTGCCGAGATGATCGATAATAATAGAAGATGTCACTTGCACAGTTACAATTTGTCAACCAGTTTCCTGTCATTTCGCATCCTTAGTATTATTTAAAAGTTTTACAGAAAATGGTAATCTATATTTGTCGAGTTTAAACAATACTCAAAATTGCGAAAATGACTCAATTACATTACGAACTGAAAATGATTGTTTGTATCTTTATAACTTAGGCTATTTTAATAATAACCTTGCTTTTGCGTATGTGTGTTATATACGTTTTATATACCATAAGCGAATACAATATGTCTCAAATGACGGCCAATTTGCATGAAACAATTACTTTTCTCCCTCCCTTCTCCATATTGTCCCCTCCTTCTCCGCTCCACCTATCCTTACTCTCTCAAATTTTACCACTCCTACTCTTATGATACCCCCACTTTAACTCCAACGTACTTCTACCCCCTCCCCTCCCCAGTGGCGTTGCAATGTTTTTTCTTTTTCGTACATAGGAATCTGACCTAAGATATTGACCTAAGATACAAGTGGGTAAAAACTATTTATGGGATGGTGTGCGAATTCTCGACCGTGAAGAAGATTGGTTTAGGAGGAAGCGATCCAAATAAGGAGAACTGGCGCGCCCCCGTCTCTGTTGAGGTCGCTGCCAGTTCTCCTTACGCCATGATCTTCTAGTTGTTTACAACAAGATGTAAAGTGGAATAATCTCTTCAGTGGCTAAAAAGACCTGTAGATGCAGGTCGCAAGCTACCCCAGCTCTGCGAATAGTAAGTCATGTGAGTGTTGTTTTAAATCTACTACTGATAACTATCAAACTGGAAAGGTTTGATATTACTATATAAATACTAGTAGTTTATCAGAGGTTTTAGTTGTGACTGTTAAAATTACGAAAATGTACTTACATCAGAAAATAATGGGATTTTCTTCTACTTGTCTGTGTGTGACTTACTTTTAAAATGAGCAAACATGCGATTTTATGGTCTCCTTAATTGAAAGATACTACGCTTTGTTGAACAGCAGCATTATGAGCCCCGTTCTGCCTGTTTAAGGAGATTTACAACGACTGAAATAGAAGGGTAAGCCATTGGTGTGATTTATCTTTGAGTATGCGCTTGTGGGTTCGTGAATTCGCGTTTGTTGTCTTTTGTGATTGTTTCTGGGACTTGGTGTGCATAATAGTTTTGCGTGCCTGCCAAATGAAATGCCTGATTAAGTTGCTCTTTTAATTTTGGAAGACTAATCTGTATCTCAAATCATGACAAATCCATTGAAATAATATATGTTGCCGCTGGCTGGATTATTTTTCCTTATAGTCTGGCTCAAACTTGTTCCAAATCGTTTGCAATGAATACACGTATTCTCATTAAATTCTCAGGTAATACGACTGACAAATATTTAATAGCTGAATGAGGTACTTGCGAGTCATTTCTGTCATTGAGATCATCGCTCATAATTATCTAAATCTAGATTTAATACAGCTTCCTGTAATGCTGTAGTACTAGTAGTGACGGTGGTAGTAGCCTGTGATAGTAGAAGTAAATTTCGTAGTGGCAAACAAATAGCTAAATTCAAAAAGGTCAACAGTATCTCCTTCATAATGCTCTTTAGACAAACAAAGCTCAAACTTTACAGTGTGTAGATGTGAACAAAAATGGAAAATTTTACAGTTAAAAAGGGCCAAAATGCGAACAATCGTGGCCTAAAACGTGCTCAAAGGACGATTCATATTACAACTTTTGATTAATAAAAAATTGTATATCTGTATATATTTCGGTCTTACCATAATCATGATAAAAGGCAAGCGGATGTTTACCAAACCCAAAAAAAATATTAATTTCAAGTTCCAAGAATATTCCGACACAAGAATCAATTCTACTGGCATCATGCTTAATATCGATATTGCATACATATACATAACATTGAGATTCATGACCAACATGTGCATGTCTATGCTCCTGGCATTTAAACACAGGAAAGAAGTTCAACCAGAAAAGTAACCCCAGTATTGATCTACTCATAGACCATGTAATGATCAAAAGCAGGTCAAGTTATCAATGAGGGTGGTTGACCGTATTGTCAAGTTCCTGGTTGATCCATTTAGATGTTCATGAAAACAAGCAAATTCTTCATATTTTAGAATAAAGTTTTAAATAAAGATTTATGTCCCTGCAATAGTTTTGCAAGGTTCTATTAAGGGATGGGGTATGAACGTTTTGGACAGCATTTATTGTGGGACATTGGAGCACATCAGACATATCAATTGCATTCTGAATACGAAGAATGTCCTTCTGATATCAAATAATTTTGAATTTTGAAATTCGTAATGTAATACACATTTTATGGCAAATCATTAAAAAGTGATATTTTTGATATTTAACAGTACTCGAAGTAAACTTTATAAATCTGATGATTTATACTTGAAGTGTATGTAGGTGGGATGAAAAGCCGACGATCAATTGAAAATTTTGACCTTTCGTATTGAAGATATGGATTTTTTCCAAAACACCAAAAACATTAGGTCTTTCAATATGAAAGGTCAAAATGTTCAATTGATCGTCGGCTTTTCCTCCCAGCTACATACACTTTAAGAATATATCATTACATTTATAAAAAATTTCTTCGAGAACTGTTATATATCAAAAAATGTGAAAAATATAAATTTTTTATAATTTGTCATCAAATTTGTATTATATCGTGAATTTCAAAAAATGAAAATTATCTGATATCAGAAAGACATTCTGCGTATTCAGAATGCAATTCGATATGTCTGATGTGCTCTCATGTTCCACAAAAAAAATACTGTCGAAACGCAATAAACGCTCATTCTAGATCCCTTAAAATTACCTTTAAGTGAACAGTAAAATACTGTCTGGAATTACACGAAAGATCCATATTGTAAAGTGTTTTACAACTTCTTACGTCTCTCTGTGTAGATCTTTTAGTATCCTTTGACCGCCTAGAATATTGGTGTAATAAAACTATATGACATGAACTATATTCCAAATCGGTCAACACATCTGGCATGAAAAGACAAACATGGTACACAATAACAAAATATGGGTTTTTATTGAATGTGTGCAAGAAGAACAAATAGTCCTTTTTGATGGATAAAATAATTATTATCTCATTTATATCGATGAGTTGTTTCCTTTTTCTCATGGGGCTATATTTTATCTAGCATGACTATTACTTATCCATCATGTTCATTGTAGAATCGATGATTATTCCTACATCAGACAAAATACATTAAGTATCATATAAGCAGGTCGCCTGCGCGAATTTCTTTTTGAGTAAACCGAACCCATTTCCTCAGAGGCACGTGCTCTCTGGCTCCCCGGGATGCGATTTGTATATATTTGTCTCATTTTTATATCAGATATAGCGTAATCTAGCACAGAATAAAGCAAAATGTACTTTGAAATTGATTTTTCTCACAATCAATTGATTTTACAAAAACGATTTATAAAAAAAAAGTTGCTCCGGATTGCATCCACGGATAGCATCCCGTCAGTCAACACTCCCCATATGAAATGCTTCTCTTCAGTCCGACTTACCGTTTTCCATTTAGACTTCACTTCATGTTTGTTTCTCCGTTTTGATGATAGGGAGAGGCACAACTGTGTAATTGAAGTTCTAATTTAAATTTGTATTAACAAATGAATTAGATGATTATTAAATCCATACAAAACATATTTAAAACCGGATAATTAAGTTCAGTTTCCCGTTACAATTTGGTTAGTTCGGTAGTGACGTCAATGCTTTTTGCGGTTGCGCCCCAAGCGTGCTGACAAACCACCCATATACACGTGCGATACTGCGGCGTCACTACCGAACTTGAGGTAAACCAAATTATAGTATAAAAATTTCTTATTTTGATGTGAAGAAAGTGGGCATCATGTGGGGATAAGACTGATGCCAATATTTGGAAGATCTTTCTTTAAACTGCTTTATAAACTGCTTTATTTGCTTGACAGTATCAGACTTACAAAATGTGATCTTGACAATCAACAATATTCATTATGTAGCGTCTGTAGCTATGGTCACATTTAAATTGATAAACGTTCAAGGAAAGCTTCTTTTGTCAGTGTTTATATCTATATAACTTTGAATAGGCTATTTTAAAAGAAACCTTGCCTTGTGTTTGCTTGTGCGTGTTTCGTTTTATATCGAATCAAGAACACCTTAAGCGAATATGCAATGGGCATGTCTCAAATAACGGTCAATGTACGATGAATCAATTACTTTCCTTATTGATAAATGTTTATAATGGGAAACGTATCAGCTCATTGGGTCTAGTTTGACTCAACTGTACAAAGACACGTGTACCTACCTACAAAATGTAACTATCACCGCAGTAAGTTTAGCTAATTGAGGCACCGACAAAAAGTAAGGCCTGGAGGAGTTGGAAAAATAAATAAAATTCTCAGAAAACGAAAATGATATTCAATCTATGGAATTGTCCATTGAAGTTTCAAAACCCCAAATGGTCTAACATGTTCGTTCAGATAGAGTGACCTCAATATGATCCACTTTTAATTTCAGATGATATTGTCAGGCTTCCGTCAACTTAACTTGCTGCATTGTTCACCCAGTTTCATTAAGATAAATTCAAAGTGTACTTTGTGATAGATCCATTGGCCCAGTACTATTTACTTTGAAGCTAGTATTTTAAGCTAGTTCAGTGTACATAATCCATATAGCTGGTTATTTTTCCAGCAGTTGAGGTTCGCAGTATTGTGGTAGCAATAATCACTGACTGCCGTTTGATTTTCTAATATATCATTAATTATAATTTTGGTCAAAGATATACGCATTTTGTTGTATTCATTTTTTACAGTTATTAGAAACTCTTGCACACTGGCAGTTTAACAGTCATAAATATAATCAACATAATTTGCCTCCTATTGTACCAAATCTGACAGGTTTGTAATTCGACGCCAACAAAAACAAACAAACAAGGTCTGGACGTGCTGTGGAATTGTGATTCCCTGTATTAATGGTGTTGAAAATAGTAAGAGACGTCAACGTAACAGTTCACCCACTCGAAGGCTTGGCAAATTTGTCGTATGAAATAGTTTGAACATTATGTCAGCTTTATTAAATACAAACGTTATTTTTATTGTACAAACCATAAGTTGAATGCAACGCATTAGTGATTTACTTAAATCACCCCAGGCTTAATCTATTTTTTTTTCTTTGTTTCTCCCGATGCGTTGTTCAGGGAAACTGCTAAACGTTTAATGATAACTTCACTTCTTCATTAATTCCGATGAACATAACTGTGTGCATAATACATGTAGTATCATTTTGTTTGCCTAATACAATAGTATTGCCTAATATAATAGAAAAAAATCTAGTTTAATACTAATACTATTCCAACTGAAAGTCTGTAACAATTATTGCAATATAGTATTAAATGAGGAGCAAATAAATACAAACATAAAAACTGACATAAAACATATAACTTTGCACCGAAGTATGTCAGAATGTCAGGAATTTACCTAGGACTCACCGTCAATCGGAAAGCCAGTAGCTTACTCCCGATTCAGGAAAAATAAAGCACTAATCTTTTTGGATTAAAAAATATTATCCTGTTTTGCCAAGTGAAACATAGGTAGATTCTAAGCCTGAAGCTGGTGGGAACTGGGAAAATGGACAAAAATGCACAAAAACATTCGATTTTGGAAAGACGTGACACAAATCTTAGAGCGATATTTGTAATATTTTATGCTAATTTTAGCTGGATATAAAATATATTAGAAAATGTGTTTTCCAAAACTTAGAATGCATAACCTGAAATTAGTGTAAGTATAAGTCTTTGAACTTGATTTTCACCGACAGTATACGAGAAACATCCTGAAAACACATGTCTTTGCCCCTTATTAAGTGCTGAAGTTATTTACAATCAGGAGTAGGTGCTGAGCAAGTTAGCAATGGTTTCCTTTGTTTTACTTGTACTAACTCAGCATGCTCAGAGATGATTTGGAGTTATGTCCTTATGTTCAAACAGGTTTTTATCATGGCTATGTACGATGTTCTAGATTAATACGATGTACAGTGTTGTATGTTCTATTTTTAAGTTTTTTGGGATTTTCTCCAAAAATGAGCATTTTAGCCCAAATTGGACCTCACAGATGAATTCATCAAGTCATTTCCATTCTAAAAATGTATACTTTTATATTCTTTAGACTAATAATTTAGCAGTTATGAGGCCCGAAAGTTTTCATAACTCCAGGGTTCAGACCAACCTTAAATACACGAATAACTGTCTGGAATATTGTGAAACAACACAAGTTGACCAAACGTAAACAAAGCAAACTGTGGGAAACTCTATCTGTCCTTAACTTTGGTTTGAATTACCATATTTTTACACAAATATACTCCAGAGATGATAATAATAGAATTGTCACTTTCACAGTTACAATTTGTCAACCACTAGATTTCTGTCATTTTGCATCCTTCTATTATTTATTATAAAATTATAAGGGTTTTACAGAAAATTGTAATTTATATTTGTCGAGTTTATACAATATTCAAAATTGCGAAAATGACTCAATTACAATACATACTGAAAATGACTGTTTGTATCTTTATAACTTAGGCTATTTTAAGAATAACCTCGCTTTTGCGTATGTGTGTTACATACGTTTTATATACCATAAGCGAATACAATATGCATGTCTCAAATGACAGCCAATTTGCATGAAACAATTACTTTTCTCAATTATGAATGTTTATAATGCAAAACAAATCAGCTCATAGAGTTTAGTTTGACAACCAAAATTGCGAAAATGACTCAATTTAAATGCAAACTGAAAATGACTAATTGTAACTATAAATTTAATCCTAGAACTACTGAGCCATAGTTTGTAACACGGACTACGAAGGCGGGTTGTTGCACCCCTAATTTTCAATTATAAACGTTATTCCGCTAAATTTGGTACCAAGGTACCAATGGTACCAATGTATAGCTATGGGTCTCCTCTATCCAGTGACACCAAATTAAGTACAAATATTCCCCACATAATGTTGCTATGACGTCATAATATGAGGGCGCCCATGCAAAGGGAAATTAATTCTGACTATCAAAATTGATTTTCGGCTAAAATACGATTTTCACAGACTTTTCTCCTTAATATCAAAGTAAATGACTATTTCAACCTAACTGACAAGTAAAAAGTCAGTAGATCTTGGAACAATTTGACTAGAGTTAAATGAAAATCATTGATTTTACTGGTAGAAACCAATGGTGGACCGTACCCCCCTCACACACACACCACCTCTATGGTCATCGTTGACGGCCGCTCCTACCCCGGGTAAGGTGCTGGGGTAAAACTTTTATCACTAAAAGGAGCACAAAGGATGGATCTACGATTAGGCTATTTTGTTTTAAGAATAGCCTTGCTGATATGCATATGTGTGTTACGTTTTATAATATCAAGAACACCATGCATGTCTCAAATGACAGCCAATGCGCATGATCAATTACTATTCTCAATTATGAATGTATTTAATGCAAAACAAATCAGCGCATAGAGTTTAATTTGACACAACTTTAGAAAGATACATGCACCAATAACCAAATTATGGTTCATCATGCTCATTTAGGGACCGACAAAGGGAGGTCTGAATAAATACAATAATTCTCAAGAAAAGGATATACTATCCATGGAATTGTCTACTGAAGTTTCACAACCGCAAATGGTCTTATATATTTTATGTGTTTCGTTCAGATTGGGTTCGTTTCTACACTTTCCGAATTAATCCATAAACATTTTCACCACCACGACATGCTTACGACTTCAACTTGACTTACCACTTGTGGTGCTATTTTGACCCAACACCCCCCCCCCCGGCCCCCGGTAAAAACCCAACATTACCAAAATTTGTTGACCCCCCCCCCTCCGCCAAAAAAAATAAAAAATCAATTTTCCTCCAATGCCCCCACCCCATTCTCAGACTAGATATTCAATCTTTTTTGCGTCCTACATGTCATATTCATGCATTCATTCATTCATTCATTCGTTCATTTATTTTCACTCATCATATAACATTAATAGAATACATAATATAAAAGATCAAAATAAAATATGTGGGAGTGAGGGAATAACAGAAAATGCCAAGAAGAAGTCTGAAAGTCTGTGATCCCTTCTTTGGTTAATTCATCATTGGACATGACAGCAGATTGTCAGCTCAATGCATAACTAACAACAACCTGTCAAGTCCTGATATGAATGAACCTAGATAAATATAAAAAATAACAAGAAAACAATGGGAATTTAGGAAAATGCACGACCCAAATAAATAATATAAATATAAATATCCATATAGGAAAGCATGGGCTCAATACGTCGAAAGCGGGAAATAACTTTTTGATAACTTTACTGATAACTTTTCATTATAAGAGTACCGCGTAACACACATTAAAGGTCCGTAACCTGATCGACAGCATCATCCCCCGATTTTTTCATTGTTGATGAGGTTTTGGTATCACATAATAGATACTATTTTTCTCATTACTATCCTGAAATTTGACGCTCCAAGTCGATGTATTTCCGGGAAATCATGAAACACAGCGGTTTTACAGGTTACCAGTTGTTCGCATTTTACACGACACGGGAGTTTTGGGTAGTCATAGAATGAAATCGGAATAGATTCGGAAGACTTCACCCCAGTACCAATTCGTCCGCAAAAATACATCAAATAGGCCCCTAATGTCAAACTATAGATGGCGCTATAATGATATAAAACAAAAACAAAAATAAAGAAATACATAAGAGGCGAAATAAATAAGGAAACATGACCTATATTGTCAAGCATGATACGAGGAATATGAAAAAAATTATGAGAGCACCTCCCCCCCATTAAAAAATTAGTTAAAAAATAAAACAAAGAAAAATCATAAATATGTGAAAATGTACATCATATAGCTAAAAATAAAGAAATAATTAAGCGAAGTAAATACAGCATGGGCTATCTTGTCAAGAATGATAATGAGCGCAGTGATATGTAATGTTTTTTAAGATTACTCAGTTTGAATAGAGGGTATAAAAAGTGTACAGGGCGAGCCGGTTTTCAGTGCCAAGGCGAACACTTCCTGCTTCCACCGGGGCATGCGCTCGTCCGTTGTTTCAGGATGCCTGACCAGAATGCAATTCACGCGTACCAGTGTATTGGCTTGCTAATATGCTAATTATTCACATTTATGCTGAAATTGTTCCCGTTTTCTCACAAAGATTGATAAAGGGGAAAATATTTGACATTGTATGTAAGTTTGAAGAGAATCCATATCCTAAACCGATAGGGTTACCCCCCTTTAAAACATTTTATGATACTTATGAACTTACATACTTCGATGTGTCCCAGCTATATTTATTTGTTACGTACAGAAGCCATGAGCAGAATTCTTGCAGTAGCTGATGCAGTGCATTTTGCTGTTGTGTCAGTTGGACAACTGCTTGATTACTGACATGTGTTTAGAGTAGAGTATTGAAGTAATCCTGTGTGCAATTTTTGTTCATTTTTATGTAGAGGATTTTAAGATATGACCTTGTGAAAAATTATAAGTTTCTTTTTGAGGACAGTTTAGCTTTAAAGATGTGTAACAATTAGTTTCCATTGTTTTTATCAAATATATATACATAATATGCAGCGGGCAAGATTGATTCTTTGGTGTGTCTGAACAAACAGACAACTCTAAAACTCTAATACCAGGCGTGGAATAACATAGCGTTTACAAATCCTTTAAGAAACATTGTAATAACTTTAAAATTGGCAAAAATGTACTACAAAAATTCCCGTCTATCATGCCACTGTTTTTCGGTGTTATATTTCCTTACAGGGAGGATGGCAATTTATTTCTCGCATTTACGACCCAAGCTAGTATGGGCTATTTGCGGGGAGGAGATACGTTTAAGTGACCGCTTATAGGTTCGAATTTCAACCAGCCTAATCATGAATCTTCTGTGGCCGAGAGGTTAAGGCACAGGTCTCGTAAACCTGAGGTCCTGGGTTCGATTCCCAGGTGGGATCACTTTTTCTACTTGTCTCCTTTATTATTTGCGACGGCGAACCCGGTAAAAATTGTGCTTAATTTGCTCAAATCTATTAGAATGCACCAGACGGATAACTTTCAAAGAAACAACAGAAACAATAAAATATGAATAGACATAAATGCAAGCAAATTCTAGAATATACATAAACAAATCATATGATGTATATAAACTATTCCATACAAAAAATTGTTTGTTAATAATAATAGTTGTTTCAAAAGATGTTATATCATTTTTTGGTGTGTGGGGTGTGTGTGGGGGAGGACTGGGCGTATGGGGTGTGTGTGGGGTGTGTGGGGGTGTATGTGTGCAGATCAATCAAGTCGATAATTGTGTAAGGGTCTCAAAATCCAATATTTATCCAATGTTTCACCTTTGTTACCAAATTTAATCAACGTTTTTCAACCGAAAGAGTATCCTGGTAATGTTATATGAATGCTATAGTGCGTACGATCTTGCATATGAGGTTAATATTGTGGTTTCAGCATCAACGTTTTTCAACCGAAAGAGTATCCTTGTAATGTTATATGAATGCTATGGTGCGTACGATCTTGCATATGAGGTTAATATTGTGGTTTCAGCGAGACACTTGAGGAGCATACGTAAGACTATTATTTGTACTAGTGGTTACTACTTTTTATTATAATGTTTAAAGTAAAAGCAGGTAAAATATGACACAACATCCAATGGGGGAATAACATAAAAGGTATAAACAAGTTCAAGGGTGTTTGGCCTTGTTTATACCTTTTGTGTTATTCCCCCATTGGATGTTTTGTCACATTGTGCCTGTTTTTACTTTCATCCTTTGCTAGTCTGACACGAAAGAAAGAAAGAAAGAAAGAAAGAAAGAAAGAAAGAACAATCGATACCAGTGCGTACATTTGGTGAAACAAACATCCACAAAAAACATATATACCTATAACAAAATGCCATAATCAAGAACCTTTTTGACAGAAATATTAAATCTAATATTGCTTAAATCTCAAGTGAAGAAAAAGTGATCAAATCTGATCTGATTATATGTTTCCACAACACAAGAGAATATACCGTATATCGGTTCAAGACTTCAAGCTGATTCAGGAGACATATTGCTCATCATACTATAAACAAACACTCTACTATGGTTTGAATGTCATCTAAGTAGTCATATTGACACCATAGAGTCGTACAGCTTAATTATTTGTTGTCATCCTTGTTTAGGATAAGGCCTTGTTAATCTTGAAGCACCCCATACGTTCACGTGTTATTTATTATTTATTGACAAAACCACAGATTGCATGATCATAGAATCGACATGTGTCACACGTGCGCATATCTGACAAAATTCTAACTACAGATATTGACTTCAGTAAATCCGCTTCACATCAGTCAGACTTAACAAAAGCTAAACGATAGGCTCTTCTAATTTGGCAAGGCAAAAGTGCTTGGCGTATCATGTTTCCAGAATGATCTTTATACTAAATATTGTACCGTCGGAAATTTTATTTTTTAGTATTTAAACTCCTGGACCAAACAAGATAAAATAATGTATGTAATTGTATAATAAGACAGCTTTCATATATTTTTCCAAATTTGCAAAATGACTAATACTTTTTGAAATAGAGACTTGACATTTAGTATGGAATGATTGAAGTGCAAAGACTAATCTGAAAGGGGTCTGCATAAACCACATGGGGTAAATATATACGCGATGCGTGTGATCAAATCATATTTTATTCCAGATTATATTTGTTTTTGGTCGTTCCATCTTCAATACGAAAGGTCAAAATTTTCAATTGATCGTCGGCTTTTCATCAAACCTACCTACACTTTAAGTATAAATCATCAGATTTATAAAGTTTACTTCGAGTACTGTTAAATATCAAAAATATCAATTTTAATCATTTGCCATAAAATGTGTATTCCGGGCGTGTATTACATTGCGAATTTCAAAAAATCAAAATTATTTGATATCAGAAGGACATTCTTCGTATTCAGAATGCAATTCGATATGTCTGATGTGCTCTAATGTCCCAAATAAATACTGTCCAAACGTTCATACCTCACCCCATAATATGTTTAGGGAAACAGCGGCAGCGCGTATGAAAATATTTTATTCACGTTTAAGGTGGAACTACAAGAGATGAATATAACGGTTATGAATGAGGTTAATAACAATGCATCGGTAATATGTCGGACATACCACTAAATAGGCCTGTGTGATGCATGAATATAAGACGAGGAACTATTTGTTTGTACGCCATCAGAAAAAGCTGCTTTAAAATCATTCAAAAATACCAGGTTATATGAGAACAAAATAGCATTTTGAAAATATGCTGTAGGTTTTTAACTGAAAGAGTTCTGAAAATGAGAACATTCTGCACGAAATTGGCCACTTTCCATTGAAAACTGTGAATAGGGAATTCACCTCTATCCTCTAACCTCAAATAGTGCTTGTTTAAAAGTACTAGATTAGATAATATCAAGTTGATTTAATTAAAATCTAGTCAACTGGACTTACTATTTATTGACTGGCATAGTAAGTCCAGTTGACTAGATTTTAATTAAATCAACTTGATATTTTATTTACCTGGATGACTGTAGACTATGCCATAGTCGAATTTTATTAAAAATATGTTATTATTAGTCATGATGAACCCATTTCGTTGAACTCAAAATTATACTGATGTTTATTAAAATTAAAGTATTCAATAGTAAAATGGTCATAAAGAGTTAAAAATATCAGACGATTAGTGACAATAAAAGTAATTGAATGCAACATTATCTTGCATAATTATAACGGCTCACTTTAATACTGAACAATTCTGATTTTGGAATCTACCAGTTTATTGATAGCGAACCCCGAAATTTCGACTATGAACTTTGAATTGTAAGCAGAACTTTACCCCCTGGACTTTGCTCTCTAAAAACACCCTGTCAAGCACACTTGTTTATCAGTCCATTAACCACAAGTACGCGCTAAATGTTTGATGAGAGATTAACTTTCGCGTCAACACAAAAGCGCCGCAAATACCACAGACAGTTGTTTACGGTGTAGTTAATGGTAATGGCGCGGGCCCAGACGATTTAAACCATAGCGAGGTATGGGCGACCAATCACAAGGCAGATCCATTTAAAGATGCATTACATCATGGCCTAACCAGAAATCGGCCTAACTCTCCATAGAGTCCCGTGTTAAAAATCTTAACCGCAAGGCAATGTCAGTAGTCCACTTGGGAAGCTAACAAACAGAGGGAGTAGGGTGACTGATCAGATGTGAAAATCTATCAATTGTGCACACATTAACTAAATCAGAGTTTTAAGCTTAAATACAATATCCAGAGTATGCACAATGGGCAAGTGGACTACGGGTAGTCTAGGATGACTGAGAATATACACAAATATATAGATTAGATAATGCATTGTCCTTAAAGGAGGTGATATCTTATAGATCTATATCCCATACATGTGCTCATTTATAGAGCGCTTTTACACAAATGAACAAAGCTCTTTATAAGAAATAAATAAATGACATTATGAAGCTTGGGCTATAAATCATGAAGCTCGTGTATAAATTAGAATTGCAAATCATTCCTTCCAACAAAATGGAAATGTAGTACCCTTTACACTCAAAAAGTGTGTCGTAAATACTTAATTTAACATTTTTATAGCCAAGGGCATTTTATTTGTGTGTAACGAATACTGCTACACACTTTATTTCTGTTACATTATCATTTATATTTCCACATAATAGTGTAATTTAAAGAGAAAATGTCACTTTTTTCTTCAAATGATTCAAGTTGTTTACATCAAGGTCAGGAACAGTGCATATTTCGTAACTCATCTATAACTGTTTTTGGAAGCAACACTCATATCTCTAATTGGCGAGTTCAGCTGGTCACCGCGCGATAACGCTAATATAAGCGCGCGTTTATTATCAGCGCGGTCGGTCCCATGCATGTAATATTGCAGTGTATTGAGAACGCTTGCATTGTTGAGCATGATATAAAATAAATTATTCACTTGCGCGCAGTACAACTGCACTGATAGCCAGAATGGCGTCAAGTGACTCTCAAAGTGGAGTAAACTAACACTGAATCTCAAAAGGAATCTCCAGACTGTCACAAGAGAGTCAGTTGACTCTACATGTGGAGTCAATTGACTCTCAAAAGGAGTCGGACCTAACTTTCACTACAGAGTCAGTTAACTCTACCCGTGTAGTTAATTGAGTCAGAGTCATCGATGTTCTACAGTATACACCGTGTATAGGTAGCAGCCTCTTTCCTTTATGCCTCTGCTGTTTGCTGCTGTTCAACATGCTAGTCATGCGCGCGGTGTAACATGTATTGTTTGGAAAATGTGTTGTGGTATTTTCATGCTGTAGTCTTGAGCTAGATTCGTGAAGCAATGCAATATCTGAGATACTTTCATTCCAACTTTGCCACAATTCTTAACATAATGAAAATTATATATGTGACTGGACGCGGCGAATCAGCCGTAAAGTCGGCCCCGGTCAATTTTGTTTTATTTTGTGTTTAGAAAATATATACCATAAGCTTTAAAATGGTATATCATTTGACTTCAAACGATATCCAAAAGCGGGGTTATGATTTGTTGAACTCTGTTCCTTTGACAAAATTGTATTTTTTATCGGTTCTACATGTGTCTCTTTTTCTACATTTCTGGTAATAAATATCCAACAGTCATAATTGGCGGTCATTTCAAATCATCCCCAAGTCAACGAGGTTCAGAAATATCCTCTCATTGTTCATTGTTGATTATACATACCTAGACAAAATACAATGCTTTGTTATCTACCACTTGAACAGGATTTAGCCAAAGCAAACAAAGACAAGAACTATTCTATAGAAATAGGTAGAAGCTTATTATCCTCTTCAGCAGTAGTATTATTGATTGATTTAAACAGCGTTTGATAAGATACTTGTCGCAACGAATTGATACACCTATGAATACGACCTTCACATACATTTTACACTTTAACTCAGAATACAATTTGCCGAGTTTACGGCTGATTCGCCGCGTCCACTCACATATGCGTGTGATATCAAATGACTCGTTTAGCTTGGTTACTACGTCAGAGCATTTCGATTTAAGGAAAGTAGTCGGTATTTACATGAAAATAATTGACAAAAACAAACAAATTTATTAAACAAATGAAGAGAGTAATATAATATTATTCATAATATACACTTTTTGGTTAAATATCTGCAATAATGATCATTGCTACTGACACCTAAACAAATTTGCAGCACGAAAAACCAATATCATTATACTTGTTTCGCTTGTTTTGACGTTAATAGCCTGCCGACGTGTAAGGTAAAATGTTATTACACCTCGCAATGGGTAACATCAGCTGAATCAAAATATGTATTGAAGGGTCATATATCCTCCAATTATCCGACGTAGAATAACCGTTCACAAAGTATTCATTATTCAGTCCATTTCAATTTTTATATATTTTTCTAGCGAATGTTTATCATTTATCATTTATGTTTTATGTCGAATGTCTGGTGGGAAATATATTATTTATATGATATTTATTATATGATTTTACGTTATCAAACATTCGTTAAACATGACTGTAAATAGAATGATAATAGAAACAAAGACATGTTACATCAAATATTCTAAATCGAATAAAAAGTATACAGCGGGCCTTATAACATCTATAGCCTCAGGTTGTCCGTGGTACTAGATATAAAATTCACACTGCAAAAAATGTCACCCGAGCTCGACAGTCATATGAATTTGTCATTGCTAAACCGCTGTGATATTTTGTCATTAAATTCACTACATTTCAAGATGTATTAGCTAAAGGCGCATGTCATTAATAAACCATGAAATAAGGATATAAAGGACGACTGTACTTTATAAAGCTCTTTTTTAAATTCTTCTTTTAAAAAGGGTCAATGAAATTTTTTAACCCATCAACTTGACACTTTTGACAATTTCAACTTAATGTTATACACTCTACAAATGAAATTTATGCCCAGGTCATTGTATGGTCGCGCTTTTCCTGAAAATGTACTTTGTAGAAATACAGCTGTAATCATTCCTGATTAATTCAATACATGAACAAAGCAAAATGATGCGAAAGATGAAACTAATTGACATACAATAGGCATAATAATGCCAAATTGTATTATACAACACATGTGTCTTTATTCTGGATATCTAATCTTTGCAATATTTTGCTATACCTTTATATCCGGCGCAAGAAGATTAAAATTACATAGCATCTACACAAGGGGATCGAAGAGGAGCATGACCCAACGATGTTAGTACTCAAATATTGATAAAATAAAGCTGACACACAAGAGGATTGGCATTGGTTCTATAAAGGAGACCCCAAGGCTTGATATGATGGATGCCATTTGCGACCCATGTGCATGATTTTTGGCTTTGGCGCGAGGGTAAAACGCCCGGGTAAAACGCTCTTAATGATCGATTTGATATATTCATTTGGATTTGGATTTGGAAGATACCTTCTCTTAAATAACAGTATTGCGAACCACCAGCATACATAACTCGATGTGGAGAGTCTTTCCTATTCAGAGGAAATATTGCAATTACACACCTTATTGCCTTTTAACAATAACCATTGACACTAGCACATATCAGAGAAGATGTAAGAAAAGGATGGAGAACAGAATTATATCCTTGAGATAATCCCGTAGGTAATCCTGTTGCACCTATCATAGTCCTTTATTCTCAAGTGGTGGGTTAACCAACAATTAACAATGAGAGGAAATTCCTGAACCTAGTTCAGTTGGGGATGATTTGAAGTGACCGCCAATTATGACCATTTGATATTTAATACCAGCAATGTGGAAAAAAGAAATAATGTAATGCCAAAATAATGTACCCTTTTACGGAAGGAGCAAAGTTTAATAAGTTATAACTCCGCTTCTGAAGTACGAATGTCAGCGGCGAATGTCAGGTT
Source organism: Amphiura filiformis (assembly GCF_039555335.1). NCBI lineage: Eukaryota > Metazoa > Echinodermata > Ophiuroidea > Amphilepidida > Amphiuridae > Amphiura > Amphiura filiformis. The sequence goes on along the minus strand of NC_092632.1, from coordinate 49,773,330 downwards.
ATTATTTCCCAGTCTTTAAAAAAAAAATTGCAGGCAGAGGTGGGAATCGATCTCGGTACCTCCAGGTTAAACAGCACTGTGCAAGACCACTAAGCCAACTAAATATCTGTTGTGAGATGTGTGACATTAATCTTTGATATTGCTTAATGGAACAAATCGTGGAATTAAATCAGTAATAAAAGAAGTAGATTCTTATATAGCGATCAAATTAGATAAAAGGGAAATATTTGTCCCTGCTCTAAAGAAAATATAGGTTAGAAAATTATCAAATAAATTTAAATTAAAAATTGAGATTTTATATTTCTTTCTTTCACGAGGCGGACAAACACTGACAAACACTGTATAAGCTAAAAATTCGACCCTTATCACTAGATCCTGTCATAGCTCAATGGTAGAGCATCAGACTGCTAATGTCAATATCGTTGGTTCGAGTCCTCCTGCCAGCAATGGTTATGTTTATGATTTTAATACTACGCTACAATTTGTTCAATTTTTTTCGTTTATTTATTTATTTATTTATTTATGTATTTATTTATTTATTTATTTATTTATTTATTTATTTATTTATTTATTTATTTATTTATTTATTTATTTATTTATTTATTTATTTATTTATTTTTGTTTATTTATGTAAATAATTTGATATATTTGAAAGAGGTATTTGAGCAATTGAAATTTTGATTTTATAATCCTATGGGGTCATTTTGAACCCCATCCCCACCCTCCCAAATTGCCAAACGCACAAAACCTATGAGTTTGCATCATACATGTCATCATCATAAAAACCCCATTCTATGTATACCTGACGCCGCCGGCAGCCTATATTAATTTACTAGTCAACATTTGCATAGGAACCGCATAGATTGGAGATTATATACGTATTTATTAGTAATAGACAAGTAATATAATTAATTAATTAATTGGATTTGATACAGCTACATAATGCTTTACAAATCTGTTTCGTAAGGCCACAGGGCCTCACTCTTCAGAAGCACATAACCATATGAGGTAATCACAAAAATATACACACTGCCTAGCTATCATGGTGTCACATGATACAGCTTAAAATTAAAAGGATTGCATAAAGTTACATAACAATAACAATAACCAGTGTACTAGACCATCATATTTTGAATGGACATACTTAACATAATATTTTGAATTGTCATACTTGACATTGCAGACAACTTAATATGACGAGTCAATACTCAATATAATAGATGGCCATAAAAAAAAAACACTTGACTGGCAATTTGGCACTTCAGATTATATGATGCCCATTCATGGGAATTATAGAGAGTCTGTAACATTAACAGTCACTTAATCAATAACGTCAATTAACAATATGTTAAAGAAACATTATTTATAATTGCATAATAAGTGTTTTTTCCTGTGTCTGCATGCACTCATGAGTTCATTTCTTTTGTTTAATGAGGACAAGTCAGGTCTGCGAATGATAAAGTATTTTTCTTCAATACACAGGTTGCAAAGTTTATGTGATGTGGAGTAAGCCTTAGCTCTGCTTAGCACTTTCCATTTGATTGTATATGGTACATTTGCATCTTTTAGTGTCCAGATATACTCACTTAAAGTTTTGGCATGTCTATTGCTATCATTCCTGCAACTTGACATATGTCCGTTAAAACGCGATTTAAATGTATTTTCAGTCAGTCCGACATAGGTCTCGTCCTGGTTGTTGTCTTGTCTTGTGATTGTAGCCTGGTAAATGACACAGGAAGTGAGGCATTTCTTTTCTAAAGGACAATTGTTGTCATCTCTACAGTTACAAGATTTGGGGTTGACATCAGTCTTTGGTTCACAAGTAATATATATATCGTGTGTTTTCGATTTATTCCGTAATCAATAAGTATGATGAACAAACGCATTTCTGGCAGAAGCACTCACAGCGTAGTGGTATTCGATCTCGACTGTTAATCAAAAGGTTGTGGGTTCGAACCCTGGTAGAATTTTAATTGGAATAAATTTGTTTTTCTTTTGTTAAGTAAGAGGTAATAATTATGGCAATAAATCCGCCGTATAAAACTGAACACAGCTCAATCCAGCCTCATAGGCCTATATCATGTAAATGTATTATGTGATGCAAATGTTGACTAGGAAAAAAATATCGCACGCCGGCAACTAGACTACTCAGTCTGCCGCCTGGACAACCAATTCTTTAGAAATGCTTAGTCGCGCTAAAAGTCGATCGATACATGTAAAAATCAGCACAATTCAGAGATACACCTTTTTGCTATGAAATTAATTTTCTCGGTCAAATATAAAGCAATATTTTTTTTCTTCAGTAATGTCAGTTAAAAACTTGGTGCTTGAATATACATTTTTTTTTAAATCCTGGTGTTAAAATTAAGCATCAAATTGTGTCTTTTAGTGTGAAATTTTGATTTTTATAGGCCTTGAATTCGCCTGCGAGCTTTTTACGGAATTCATGTTTTAGCGTCTCAAACTAACATAGTTTGCTAAAGAAGATATTTCCCACCTCTGTAAAGCACATCGTGTGGGTCTATATGTTATAGTTTTGTCAGAATTTCCGTTTTTGTTTTACCCTTTTTCCATTTATGCTCCGAAAATGTCAAACTAAGTAAAAGTAGGCAATGGTGAGTACTTTTATCTCGAGAGCAACCAGCTGAAATAGTCGATATTTCCTTTGTTGTTATCCAGGTCAATTTTTCATTGAAAGCAAATTGCCCGACCAGCGATTAAATCCCCAATTGGGTGTTCTGGTTAAACATGATCAGTAGGAGCGCTATAGGTCTGGGAATTTCTTTGCTATATTGAAGTTCTGGCAACACTATAGCCATGCCGGTATTCCTATTAAACCCAGGGATATCGATCCAAAATGCTAGTACTAGCCTTTAGATTTCACGTGTTGATTTAGAAATTTTTTTCAGCCGACAGTGAAAGATGGTGAAATCAAAACGGAAATTCTGACAAAACTATGATATATAGCTCACGGTGATGTGCTTTAGAAATCCTTCATTAGCGAACTATATTACTTTGAAAAGCTAAAAGGTTGATCCAAGAAAAAGCTCGCGGGCCGAGCTGAAGCCTATAAAAATCGAATATCTTACACTAAATGACTGAATTTCAGGCCTAAGTTTAACACCAGGATTTAAAAAAAAAATCAGTATCAAGCATTATAGTTTTTCCAGCCATTTACTGAAAAAAATGAAAATTATTGCTTTTCATTTGGCTGAGAAAAAAAATTTTACACTGAAAAGGTGTAACTCAAAATTTTGCTCATTTCAACACCAATTTCGATCGTTTGTATTGCCTCATTAAATGACTGAGTGAGCCTTGCAGAACAAAAGAATCCGTTGTGCAGGTAGCTGACTGTACTATACAAAAAAATAGTATCACATCTTTCCTGCTCAATCAATATAATAATACTTGCAAATAGATCATAGTTTACTAATCTAATCCTGTAATATAGACCTGTTATATCACCTTTACATGGTTTGTTATGGTAGGGATTAGTGTCCGATCTCTGTAATGTAATGTAAATGAAGCATATTGATATGCAGGAAGAATCGATCAGGGTGCTATCTATTAGGAAAGATAAACACTATTCAAAATATCAATAGACAAGAAGAAAGGGATGTAGAGATTTGTAATTGAGTCATGCATGATTTAACAGAAGGTTCTTTCCAAAACCCAAACGTAATGTATTAGGTTGAACTCAACAACCAATGCAATTATAAGCTTTCTTGACTCATTTTCAACAAGATCAACGTATGCATATTAAAAAGTACACTGTATTTTTTTAATAGCTGAACGTTGAAAAATATGGGTCCTCCCATCCATAGACCCTGTAAAGAGGTATATGTGCCATCGCACTCGTCTTAATCCATGTTCATTTTCACCACAACCAATGTCATGTTTATGACTCCGACTGAAATTACCAATCAACACTTATATACGCCCAGGTTAGAAGCTCAGTCGCTCACACTTGCAATAAATGTATCATATATTCTAGGTGAAATATGGGTTAAATGATAGAAAGCAGGAAGATAACTTTAGAAAGCCACACAGTGTCATCGCCACGATATTTTCATAGCCATTTTATATCAACCTGTTTAAAAGTTTTGTGTCGCATAAGAGCCGACGGACATCTGACTAAGGCTACTGACAATAGCCCCGATTAGTCCGGTTACTGTCCTCGCTGTGTGTTAGTCAAGCATATGGTACACCATAGGTCATATGGTTTTAGACTACCTTCACGATTGGCCTATACACTGCGCTATATAATTCGGCACATATGAATCAAAATTATTGTCAGTTTTGACTCAAGACGCAAGCTAGTATCTCAAAGCGCAAACTAACGACTATCATATCTGTTAAAAATATATATTCAAGTGCAAGGAACCACATCTGGTTTCTTTATACGAAATCATTTACGGGAGATATTCATCATTATTTTTCAAACCCGGTATACAAAGATTTATCGTCTGAATATCAATCGTGCATAGCACATCGACGTGTATCGATCCCGTGTATTCATTTCAGTGTCTCTTGCTGTATAGTGTAATTATTAACCGGGCGATGTTGGTGTGAGCCATTCAGATAAAAAATTTTAGACATGGCATTATATTGAAGAACATTGCAAAATAAACCTGAAACGTTCGATAATGCTAGGATTTGCTTCGATATGTCTCAACTATATGGTTACCTACAGAAGGCACGATCATAATTCGTGCACTAACTACCAACACTTGACTGCGACTAATGGCCATGATATCAATTTTCTCCTCGCTTCTCGACCTGTTTTTACGCCATGCAAAGAAATTGTAAGCCTATTCAAATCCATTTCGTGAATTGCCGGTTCTTTCTCTCTTAATAGGAGGAGCATCTTCGATTTCATACGCGTATGGACATTATTTGTTTTCCCAGAAAACATGTATTGTACTCACAATAAAATAGCCTTATAGCTTCACAGTTGTGCAACAATTATTTTAACTAGGAGGTGTATCAAATATAGGTTATATGCAGCGGACAAGATTGAATCATTTGGTGTGTCTGTGCAAACAAACAACTTTAATACCTTGCAGGCGTGTACTGGCAAATTATACAGCGATATGCCTACTCTTACTAAGGGAATGGCATAGCGTTTACACCTCTTAAGATTGTTTATAACATTTAATGGTTTTTGGTTTGAAAAATGTACCCAACTTGTAAATACTGTTCACTGTTTAAGCTATAAGAAATTATAGTTTTTAAAATCTACACAAATGCAATACACAGAATGTATCTAATAATATAATTTATATAAACCATTACATATAGTAATTATGAAAAAATCTTTTAAATTTTTTTTATTGTCATAGTATACAGAATATTATTCACTCATACATAAATTCTAGGCAATATTTTCAAGCAGGTATATATATTATTTTACTCGAGTCTCGAAATAAATTGAGGACCCTAGATATAAAAGGACGTTAAGTCACGAAATCAGGAATGATGAGGTAATGTCAGTTTCAGCATTTACAAGACAGTTTTATAGTGAAGTAAAGACACAGAGAGTTTCAACCCGAGAGGTTTAGAGTCAATTGAAACTACATGGACATAACCACCTTTTTGCGTTGACACTTTTAATATTTGAAAATCAAATGAGGGAAATTGAGTGGTAAAGTAACAATACAAATTGGGTGACGGGCTGTCGGTAAAGGAATTCCAATTTCCGTCGTTTCATTCACGTTGCTTTCATGACCCACATAAAAATATACCAGATTTTTTGGTGAGATAAACATCCAGAAAGTACATAAATGCTGTAACTTTAAATTTCATTTATGAACTTATCTTTTCGAGGACAAATTATCATAGAGAAATATTTGTTGTTTTTTGGCCATACTGAACTTGTTGAAAATGTTGAGAAAGTTATACCTCGACAAAACCGAGTAGTAAAGAGCTATTCGAAGACATATGAAAAGGTGTGACTACAAAAACGATTCTCTTATAAATGCATCTACGCACAGTTTACACTTTGATACTACACGGTTGATTGCATATAGCATAATAAGAGCTTTTTTACCGGGCTTTTTAAATACCAGATTTTAGCTCATGGAATGATCAGAATAAAAGGCGTTTTATTCTCTTAAGAATAAAAGTCGCTTTTTATGTTGAAATCTTTGGACATACTTAGGAAGCTGTTTTAAAAGGCTATGCCAACCAATGACGTCAAGTCTCGGAGTGATTCTGACAACTGTAATGAGTGTCCACGGCTTAATTTGATCCTTTTTTCTCTACATTTATAATGGCAGGTGATGACGGATATTAAGGCAAAATGGGGTTTTAAAAGCCTATGAATTTCTATTCTTAGCAATTCTTATAAAAACTTTAGCATATATTGCACCACAGGATAGTGACCTTTTACGTCGTGCACCAAAAATAATAATTGTTGACAAAAGGATTGTTGACACAAGGATTGTTGACATACTTCTACTGCCATTTAGGGTACCTTTCTTTTCTGGTCGTTAGCTGCGATTGTTTTTTCCTTTACTCTAAAGAATGTATTTTAATTTTTCCACCATTTTTGTAAGTAGGCCATTTCATTTAAGCCAGCATATTTGGCTCATTCGTTCCTCTATGAAGGTATCTTATATCAATATGGCTACTGGACTTGGTCAGTTCAGCTGACGTGTCTTCTACTAGAATTTGCACTATTTTAATAGCGTAATGATAAGAAGACTCCGTCAATGATTCATTGAGCTCAGCGAAGCTAATTGACTGAGCTCAGCGAATCATTTTAGCTGTACTCCATGAATAAATCGTAATAAAACTGAAATGTATGTTGAGCTTTTTAAGCAAGGTCACATTGAAGAATATACTATTTCAAACGTACGGATCAAGGTGTTATCGCTTACAGCACTGTTCATTGTAAGACTTGACGCATCGATTAAGTTTCTATAATCTTACCTTTACTGTGTGACGATTTCATAGAGTAGTTCTGAAGTACACCCGTAATATTGTTCATACGAGCTCGTAGAAGAGTTTTATCAGATAAGAACAGTGGATTCCAGTCATAGAGGCAAAGGTTTATCGAAGCAAAATGGTAATGTGGAGCAAAAATTCCCCAAAAGTCGGTGCTTAGATGACTCCTACTACCCGGGGGTGTGGCACACCGACATCGCCTGGCTAATAATTACTTTGTCAGCAGAGATACTAAAATAAATACCCGGGATCGATACAAATATTTGGATACCGGGGTATAAAATTATGAATATCTCCCGTAAATGATTTCGTATAAAGAAACCAGATGTGGTTCCTTGCACTTGAATATATATTTTGAACAGATATGATAGTCGTTAGCTTACGTCTTGAGAGAGTAGCTTGCGTCTTGTTCCAATCTGACAATAATTCTGATTTATATGTGCCGAATTACACAGCGCAGTGTATAGGCCAATCGTGGAGGTAATCTAAAAGCACATGACCTATGGCATACCATGCTCGACTGACACACAGCGAGGTCTGTCACCGAGCTAATCGGGGCTATTGTCAGTAGCCTTAGTCAGATGTCCTTCGTCCCATTATGCCACTCAAAACTATTAAACAGGTCGATACAAAATGGCCATGCGTGGCGGTGGATTCAACCTACCATGGCGATTTCTGCCATGAAGATATCAGGGCGATGACACTGTGTGTGACACATCACCAACTTTTTGGTAGGTATGCTCCCTTACAATTTTGAGATGGTGGGTCTTTGCAAATGGTCAAAATCAAGGGTCTTTCTTTGCTCTCTTGTTAAAAATCATCTGAAAAACAAACCCACAGAAATGTAACGAATGAGCGATTTAGGGGTCTTTCAGAGCTGAAATTATCAAAATCAAGGGTTTTTCAGCGCTCTGTTTTTGCAAAATTCAGGGATCTTTGGGGTTATTTTTGGATCAATTGTGTTTTAACAATTTTAACTTAAAGTGCCACACCCGCGAGCCCATTAAGTGATCGCCAAAAGCTATAAGCGATATCTTTCAGGAAACAGTGCGAGATTGCACCTACAAAACAATATTTTATAGCGTTTTCAAAATGGATACATTTGTGATAGCCTATGCCATGATCTAAGGCTGACTAAACAATTCGACCGTTTAAACTTTTTGGGAAAAGCTTCATTTATTACAATGATGTAATGTTACAACATGATAAGAATTGAATACAAAGACGGCGTAAGCATGGTAAGGAGACCGTCAAGTGGATGCGCCGTTTGGTTTCCTTTCATCACCACGTGAAGTTTACCGTAACATGTGATACTGACAAGTAATATAAGAAGACATATAATCATAACAACCAATCGATCGACGTGGTTCACTATGGTGGTAGCGCATATTTATGACGCGAGAGTGGAAAAATGAAATGATTTTAGCAATGACGCGTAGGGCGAAAAGATCAAATCTGATCAAACACTGATTAGCTATGCCAAAGGCTATGTGCTGTGTGGGAGTTATTATGTAATCAGTCTGGTGACATGTAGGGCGTTTTCAAGGATAGGTAACAAACTAGCATTGCCGGATAGAGAAAAGCAGAGCTGTTCGTCTGGAGAAGAGAGCAATGTTTAAGGATATTGAGCTGACAAAATATCCACGTAGACATGAAATATCCAGAATAGAATGTGGATTGTTTCTTGTTTATTCAATGTGCGACAGATTTCTATTATATATGGCCCAAATTTGTTAATATATACAATATTTAATTATATACAATATTTTGAAATTATGTTTTTTGAGGATATCGAATGCAGATAACTGAGGAGGTTGAAAGGTGTCAAATTTACCATAATAATTACATGACTTGTATAGACTAAAAATGCACGCATAATGCTATGCTTTCTTATTATGGCCTGACTTTAATCTACAGTCGTGAACCCACACCACATGACCTGTTAATATGCATCATGATAACTCACTAAGTCCAATCTGTTACTTTTATGGAACATAAAAACGGCTGACCCTAAGAACAATCGTAATATAAATGATTAAAAAACCGAAAGGGTGGCTCGTACGTAGACGAACCTTATTGTCAAATGCGCAGATGAAGAGCACTCAGACATATAGATAAATCTACCATTCTCATTTTACAACTAGCGACGCTTGAATGTACACAGGTTGTCAATTTTTCCATAACATGTTTCTCAAATAATGGCTATGCTGTAATTTCCTGTTTATATAAATCATGACACAACAAATATAATATTTACTTACTTACTGCATTTTTAAACAAATATTTTTAGTCTGGTCACGTTGCAGATATCGACAGAGATCATTACCACTGTGCTGTCCAGGGGCCAATTTCACATAACGGGGATGTATATGTGATGTGATAGGTAGCTGTGTGTAGCGTTAATATTAATAGGGTGTATGATGGAGGTGTGGAAGTGTGGGATGGGGTGCATAATGAGTGTGAATGTATTCTGTCAATTTAGCAACTATTTAAACTGTTGCGATTTGGTAGTTCACAGCATCTTGCGAATGGTAGTGAGCTTTGGCAACAATTACATTGATCATTTCATAGCGAGTCTGTAGAAGAATTCAAATATCACAGATATACTTTTGCAGGTCCTGTGGTTCTTGAGTTATGTTGTGAAAAGGTCTGAAACAACAACACTTTTGTAAAATGTGATAACTCATTTGACCTTTTTGATTGTCCCATCCGGATAACCGCATGCAATGGCTTGAAGAGAAAGCAATAGCATCGCCCCTCCCTTAATTGCAAGCCGCGCCTATGCAAAAAGGTATGTTGATGAGGTTTTAGAGATAATCAACAAAGATGGTGTTGAAGACTTGACAAACCATCTCAATCAGCTCGGCCCAATAAAAAGTACCACGTTCACCTACGAACAAGAAGAACGAACAAGGTCCGATTCCCTTTCTTGATACCCTAATTGTGTGTAAGGAGGATGCCTAAGTTGTAAGTGTACAGGGAAAAAAATCACATACGGACAAATATCTTAACTCTTATCACCCTCTCCACCAAATAAAGTTGGGGGTGGTTCGCACTCTACTGGTCAAAAGGAAGAGAAAGACTGGGAGAAAATAAAATTAAGACAGATTTGAACAATCAAATTGTGGTTATCCGGAAGGTCAAAGATCAGATGGAAAAGAAAGCAACAAACAAGAAACCAACTAAGAAATACAATACATACTGCAGTTACTGTCCGTTTTCCTATACACAATACACAGTGCTCTTTCCCATTGACGCGTGACCTCTACAAATAGCCTACGTTTAAAGTATGGGGATATGCCTAGTTAACGTCGCTGTGTGAAAAATAACCGGCCAATATTAAAAGTACTCTTCTAAAGTTCTAGAAAATCAAGTTTTGTAACATGTCCTAAATTTTTAGCTAATTTAGATGTTTGGAAATATGCGTACTTTGGTGTTTTAGTTAATGTTATAGGTAATAGTACATTGCCTAGTTAACGTCGCTGTGTGAAAAATAAACGGCCAATATTAAAAGTACTCTTCTAAAATTCTAGACAATATAGTTTTGTAACATGTCCTAAATTTTTAGCTAATTTAGGTGTTTGGAGAGGGTCGCACTTTTGTGTTTTAGGAAGGATATGTAAACGACAGATAACACCAAAAATATGAAGAAATTATTTCCAAACCGTGTTAAGTCAACAATCATTATGTTGCTCATTTTCAAGAATGCTGGTTTACAAAAAGCACGCCATTGTCTCATTTCGTGAACAAAGGTACACATACCATTGTTTCCTTTCGTTTCCTTTATAATCGGTTACCCAACTGAAGCTATAATACCAGCTTTATTGCGATATCGCACATGTAAAAACAGACACATGTGCACAACCAGAGAAGATCCGATTTAATCAGTTGAGCTGTTTCAATGAGTGTTATCTTGGTTTAATAGCTTTTAATGGGGTTTAAGTCCTGCAAAGGTCGAGATGAATTCTACTGTAGACATGACTGCATCATGAACACCGACACTCCAAAGAAAAGAAATCTTGCAGTCATACCATACGTGCAGGGTTTGTCAGAAAGAATACAAAGAATCATCAAGAAATATGACATTACCACGGCCGTGAAACCACATACAACTTTGAGACGTCTATTGGTACAACCAAAATATAAAAGGGAAGCTGTGGATACAGCCAATTGTGTGTACGAAATCCCTTGTAGTGGCTGTAAGTCAACTTATATAGGTGAAACGGAAGCCGGGAACGGAAGACTGTCTGGACATAAAAAGTAAAAAGGACGTGGACAGAGCATGTTCAAGAAAATACACCAGATCAGAACGTAAAAGTTTTTGAGAGCGAACAAAATAAGTTAGCTGTTGCTGACCATGCAGCAAGAAGTAATCACATAATTAACTGGGAGGAGTCGAGAGTTATTGAAAAGGAGGAGGTACGTATCAAGCGGTGGAAAAAGGATGGGAGGAATGAATAACACCATGAACCGAGACGGAGGCACCTACATTCTGAGTAATATCTACAACCATCTGCTACAGAGCTACATAGGGACTGGCAACACTGGTTCTTGCCGTAGCAGAGCTTCACAACTCTGAAGAAATCGGACGGATGAAACGTCAGTTGGTGAGTTTTTTACCATCATTTCACCACTAATCTATTGGTTTTGTAGAAACAATCTGTACTATTTGAACAATAACAAACCTGATGAATCTCTACAGTTTATTCATGATAGGCTCTTATTCATGATGCACAGCTTGATCTAGCACAGGTCCTGTGCCTGAACCTCGGGCCTGAACTCTGTATGATAATGATCTAAGATATCCCGCTATTGGGTGTCGCGGTTTGATCTAGTTCTAAGTTTGATCCTATTTGTTATAATTTTCGAATAACAAACACGTGTCTCTTGAGGGGAACCCTCACTTTTTGAAATTGTGGTTTAAATATAAAAGTTTTTACTTTATTATCATTTTATCACCAATACATAAACTTCGATACAACGCCTCCCGGGACTGAAACATACTTATTTCTTGTAAACAGATATGCTTGAAATGTCTCACTCACAATTTCATTGTAGGCTCTTCAAATGTGCAGAGTGGACTCTTAAATTGCAGATGGACCAGGTTTAGCATATCAAATCTGGACATAAAAATTGATCGGACACGGTAAAGTGACAAACGATATGTATTCAGAGCACGTCTGTCATTTCAAACATAATGCGCTATAGGCTACTCGACCAACAGATTTTAAGTAGTCAATGTTTAAAACATAATTTATAAGGCCAAGTAAGATATAAAAAAAACATGTTTCACGTCTGGGGTTTCGAAAAAAGGAGGAAGAGGGGCTTTTTTTCTTCTTTTTTTTATTCATCGCAAAATCGGTGTAAAAACCCATACTTAGAGCTCGTAAATAAATTCATCAGGTTTGCAAAAATTCAGAATACAAAGTTCATTTTTCAAAACCAAATAAGTACTGTTTTTCACTGATCTGACAGTTTCGAGTGTCTTGGGCGACACTCTTCTTCAAAGTGATCTATGTCCACACACCTCCGGCGAATTTCGGCCTAAGTCACATCTATGACCCAATCATCAGGCGGTGGTGGAAGCGATATCGCAATTTTTGACGTCGCCATTGGATTAACACATAATCATGAAATCTTCACAAACAATTCTAAATTTGTTATGTGGTATCAAAGCAAAAGTATCTTACTCTAAAACCGTTGGGTACGACAATGTACCACACTGTACGAATGTTATTTTTCAATTTATAAATGCTAACCGTGTATTTTAAATGGGGCTGTCAGCCTTGTATTTTCGCCAGCCTCGAACGTCACGTGTCGCGTGACCTATGCCGCCTGCCAATCATCTCCGCGAGCAGTGCGCCCTCTACAGGCCGAAATTCGCCGGAGGTGTGTGGACATAGATCACTCTGAAGAAGAGTGTCGCCCAAGACACTCGAAACTGTCAGGTCAGTGAAAAACAGTACTTATTTGATTTTGAAAAATGAACTTTGTATTCCATACTTAGAGCTGTTTTAGCATATACAATAATGCCTGGAAAAAGGAGCAGGCCCTTTTTATTTTATTGTTCTGAGAGGTAGGCCCCATCTAATGATCTTAAAACCTTCCAAAAGTGTTTCATGTATATTAGCAAGGCTATAGAAAGCATCTCAAATTCCTAGACGCATTTTGTAAAAAGTTACAACTGAATTTCCAAAAAATAGGAATATAATTGAGGTAATTCCAATAAAGGAAGCAGGAGAACCATGTTTATTTATTTTTTATTTGGCCTAATAATAATTCTATACTTCCTAAAATCAATCAAACAATACTACTTTTACCATTACAAAACACGCTTTAGTATTATATTGGACTCAGGTTTCAATAATATTTTTTGAAGACAATAATGCCCTCGGGCAAATTTCGTCTAGGTACGAAAAAAAGCCGATGTATTTTTCTCTCAACTATCTATTTGGGTTAAAATATTCTCTGTGTGTATATTATTATATGTGATGCGATCAAGCAAAATCAGTCGGAACTCGGAAATATTAAATTTTCAGTTCCTTATAGGATAGTAAAAAGCATTTGCAAAGCTGTATTTTGCATAAAACACCATTGAAACTGAACAACCAGTTCCAAAGATATGAGCAATTAAAGAATTTCCAAAACAACAAGAAACAAAAGGAAATATTGCCTTTGTTTTCCTATATCTCAAAATCAATATTTCCGAGTTCCGACTGATTTTGCTTGATCGCATCACATATTTTGAGTGAGGAGCCGACATGTCTGTCTCATGTAAGCCCAACATGTAAGCATTATTGGTACACCTACACACAAGGAATTCCCAAAATTTATATATTCTGGTCTCTTCAATCATATGCTTCAATCTGTACCTCGGTGTGTTCCTAAAACCAATGAAAGCAAAGCTCTCAATGACTATTCTGCCGACGACCTTTCAAACTGGACACGCGTTCTTGGACATTGTACTCGGATTGCGATACTGTAATACCAAAGTACCAAGGAACTTGCAAAGAGTTTTCTTCGACAACCTAGAACATCGTTTATTCTGATCGCTTTAAAATCGTTTGATCTTCAAATAAAATCCTTCTGTGGAGCATTTTTGTACCTCCAGTGGCTGACTGATATTTAGCTTATTCTTGTCATGCCTATGTACCGTTTCATTGGTATCTGCCGAGACCCTGAAGATGAATTGAATTATGGACGGTTGGATAGAGGGAGTATTTACTAATAGAATGTATTTAAAGAAATCAAAGACGTTTTGGACTAACATATTGTATTGTAATGAATGACTGTATAATTTTGAACAAGTTTTTGTGTGCGCCATCAAAAAATAAACCTTTTATATCAGTTCATATTAGTACGTCAAAACCGGTTCAAACAAACGTTCCATGGTCTTTTTTTTCAAATATGTGCTTTCTCCTTTTTGTGTTGTGCTAAAAACCGATTAAAGAAATAATGTCTCCATTTCTCAAACCAAATGCAGTACCGATTATATATTAGCCCTTTTTGAGGAACATTTTTCATGACAAAAAGCTGTTTTGTAATATTACCAATATCTTGATCGTGAAAAGATATTTTGGACATCTAAGTACCTACACTATTTCTCAGCTTTCTACCCCTTGCTATCCCACTTCAATTTCACTCCAAATTGAAACTGCTATTGCAAAAAACCGAGGTTTTTCCAGACCGACAAGCTTGTTTATTGTAATAGCTTAATGATATGCGGGCATGATTGTAATCGCCTTATTGCATCAAAGAAAATTAGGATCAAGATATTGCATAAGTTGATGCGTGGCTGAACAGTTACAGCACTGGTCAATGAATCATTTTTGAGAAAACCTGGGTTCGAGCCCCCTTGTGGTTGAATTTTCTTCTTTTTTTCCTTCCTTTCTTTATTCTTTTTAGCTTTTCTTTCTTTTTTCTTTCTCCTTTTCTTTCTTTCTTTATCTTTGTTTCTTTCATTCTTTCTTTTTTCTTTCTTTCTTTTTTGTTCTTTCTTTCTTTTCTTTTTTGCTTCTGTTTATTTTGTTAAAGCCTTAATGTACGATCTTTTTAAATTTTTAGATTTTGCTTTTTTTCTTCTAAAATGATAATATACAATCATTGGGAAAAACATTGGGAATTTGCAAAGAAACAACATCATAATCTTCACCTCTATCACTCGAAACATCTCGCACTATTTGGATTAGGACAGCGAGTGTGGCTTCAGAGTTAGTCTCCTACGCGGCCAGTTTGGTTACGCTCCCTCCACCAAGCTAGTTTTGTACGAGACTAAGGTTTGCGATCGTGGCCGACATAAAGTCATAATCTAAAAAAATTATGACTTTATGTCGGACCAACAGAAAATCGTCCCGTTTTACTACAAATAGGACGAATTTGACAGCTTGCTCATAGATTTAAGTTAGAACATGTGTAAGTGTATTACAAATATGCCAAAAAATCGGTTTTGAAAAAAATAAAGGTAAATTCTGAAAAAAGATCGTACATTATGACTTTAAGTGTGTGGTGGGTGTGGGGTATGTAGGGCGTATAGTTTCCTTGAGTGTAGGGGTGTGTTTGTATTGTTGTTTACTGATGCGCTAAGTCGGCTAGTCTTTTAGCTTTGAAAATTCAAATGTTTTTCATTTCTACAGTGGTATCGATGAAAGTGGTATATGCACAGTATTAGTATCCTTGCATTTTAGTATTTTATGTTTGTTTTAGGAGCTTTCGTTGGTATCAAAAGAAAATGGTAAATCTGACGTTCAGTTTCCCTTCCTGTTGAATTTTTATTCATTTCATCTTTAACCTGGGACAAACAATCATAATATTGTTACCATATACACATACTAGCTATATACAAGAAATTAAAATAACATAAGATTATTACCGTATATAAAATGATGCATAAAATAAAATTACTCCATACAATTAAGAAAAGGCATACAGGGTGTATCAAAATGATTGGTACCGGGCAATGTGACATTTTCAAAAATATATCAAAAATATAAAATGGCTAATTAATATAGTTTTTGTACTATAAATAGAAAGGGGCATATGTTAACTTATTCATCTAATAATCTGAAGATAACAGGTTGCTGCATCTGGGAGCTATTGTCATTTAAACGAAGATCGACGTAATCATGGTTTTACTTACACAACAAAAGATGGATAGGTTCACTGCTTGAACTGTTATTGCTTTACACATGCTTTTAGAAAGATAGTTCCTGACGTCCCTGACTAACGACTCTGACAGTGTGAAGTAAAGCCCTATCTTGAATGAACTTAACACCTGGAATGGATCCATGTAACTGCCCATATCAAATTTTTGAAACATTGCAAGTTTGCATGGAATACTCCTTGCTCTTGGAAACTGTCTTCTAAATCTTCTCTGCACTTCTCCATAGCTTCGTGTCAACCAGTAATTCTTTACTATGAATGTTCGGTAAAGTGTGGAATACTGTGGAGCCATTCCAATAACTTTTACTAGGTCTAGCCTACACTGTCTACAGTCTATAGCCATTCTGCCACACCATCTGCTTAGTAATCTCAATGCATCTTATACTACAACTTAAATTACCGCCCTGGAAGGTGTTGATACACAAACTTCTTTCACCCCACCAAAATTATTTAAGTCAATAATATCATGATATTACTCTCAACCAATAAATATTGATTACAACATTTATATAGGCAAGGGAGAAAACAAACATTTCCATGATTTTCAATATGCAAATTATTTGTAGTAAAAAAGAGCTTTCAAAACGGTGTGCTACTGATCCAGCGTTACGATGAAAAGTGTAAAACCACCTACTTTCCTTTAGAATCATGTAACTTCTGAACAGAATGTGCTATCTTTATGATCTAAAATTCTTAGAGAAGATAACACTACTATAATTACACATATTTAAACAATTTACCCCAAACTGGTACAGCAAATAGTAAAGAAAAATCAGTAAAAATGAGAAGTCCTTGGTACCAATCATTTTGATACACCCTGTATGTCCAAATACCGTAAAGACGCCATGAGAAAGACCTCACACATAGACAGTGATCCCACTCCAAAAATCCCAACTAGATTGAAGGGTCTGTGGCCTCAACTGCTGGTGGGACCTCAACGGGAGGGCACTCCCATCCTGTGCCCAAAATCCAGATTGTCAAGCCAATATGCGCCACTAGGCTAAACCTTACGTATGATTATGTGCCAGTGGTTGCGTGAATTCTCGTGTTTATATATTTTGTGATTGTCATGGTTTGGGAGTGGGTGTGCATTAATATAATATTGCGTGCCTGTGAAATTAAATGACTGATTAAGTTTCACATTTTAGTTTGGAAAAAAATATGTATCTCAATTCATCAGTGGCAAATCAATTAAAATATGGAGCCGATGGCTTGACCACTTGTCTTTATTTGTCTAGGTCAATATTCTCTCAAACCGTTCACAATTAAAGCAAGTATATATCACTCACTAGGTAATATGACTGGCTGACAAATGTTTAATAGCTGGATGAGTTGCGAGTTATTTCTGTCATTGAGATCATCCATCCATAATTGTCTACGTTTACATTACAACTTCTTTTCAATGTCACCACAATTGTCCATGAAATGCGTCTTTATGACAAGACACATGCACAGGCGATGCCCTCATAGAATTTAATTGCGATCCTTTAATACCATGGTGTAGTAACGATGGTGGTGGTAGTGGTAGTAGTAGTAGTAGAAGTAGTTGTGTTACCTCTCATTCACGTTCTAGTTTAATTGTCCGAGTTAGAAGTCAAAAAGTTTGAGTTTCGCGTAATTTCCCGGTCATTTATTGACATACTCAAATGGAATATAAACCGATGATGATTTAATGCATATTTGCGAATACAATACCCCCCGCACACACACACCCCCCCACACACCCCCCCACACACACACACAATACCAATTAAAATACAGTTGAATTTATGAAAGTCAACAGAAAAGTGTTTCAAAGTGACAGTGATTTATAGAGACACGCTAACTTGCATCGGTGAAAATACTCATCTTTCATATACAGTAATCAGGTGTACATTGGCTCCAAATGCCTGATGCAATTTCTTGATAATCTTAACACATCACGAATTTTGAAGCTATTTAACAATAAGATGATATTGAAAAAGACTTTTGTATTGAAATATACTGTTCAAATTAAACTCTGCGTGCCCTGCTCTTCCGATTCTAGAGACCGAGTGACAAAACAACACGTGATATCATGCTCAATTAGAAACCACTGATCTGAAGTACTGATGCTACAATCAGTCTTGTATTTTGTTGATGAGCCTTACACATAATTTATTTGTGGCAATGTATTCTGTCATAGCCCGAGTTTCGAACAATAACCTCAAATCGTGTCCTGTCGAAAGACTTCACATATAACAAGCATGCATAAATAATGCTACAAAAGGTAGGAAACATTAAAGGGATCTGGAAAGAAAAAGAGCCAGCCAACTTGACATGGGGAAACAAGTGAAATACAGACTGGACGGTACGCAGGGAGAGGACAGAAACAAATTTCATGTTCAAGAAACAATCAAATCAACCTATTAGGGGAGTGTTTCCATCCTTTACATTCCGGGACTCTCGGAGTCTATTCAGCGGTTGTTGCGCTCCAACGGTGTTATCACCTACATCAAACCGACGAACACTATCAGATCTAAAACTGAATATTCATACGTAGTGGTATAAATTAAATTAGAAGAATTTTTGACTTCAACACTACTTAAAATGAATGAATATATAATACCATCCCAGATAGCAACACTACGTTGGCCCAACGTTGGTCCAACGTGGGCGAACTGACCTTACTACGTTGGGCTAACGTTGCTATTTATCGAAAACTATTTATGTAAAGTTTTGGGTCAAAAAGTACAATTTTCGAGAAAATCCCCAAAACGGCTTTTTTTGACCAAAATTTTTTGGTCCGCCATAAAAAAATTATTTGAAAATCAAAAAATGTAAAACATGAATTTTATTAATTTAGACAAATAAATCTAGAAAGTGTTTTTTTATTTTTTCGAAATTTTCCTTAGTTTTTAAAATAGGCAAAAAATCAGTAAAAACGTGTGACCCGTGTTCAAATTTTTGAATCATGGGTGATAAAAAAAGTTCTAGGCCCTAATTTAAAAAATGAAAAACACTATCTAGATTTTGGCCATATCTAAACGTTTGACTTAAAAACTTACCTCAGTGATGCTTCATTTAGACGCTATGGCGGACCAAAAATGGTTAAAAGTGAACTTGCCGAATATTGCTCTCTATTTTTCAACGAAGACAAATTAACTACCTTAAATTTACACAAGTCATACCTTAGAACCTACCGGGATTCGAACCAGGGACCTTCTGTTTATAAGCCTGATGCTCTACCAATTGAGCTAACTGGGATTACATAGTTGAATAAGTGTTTGAAGTTAATATAAGCTATATTTTCATGACTAAACCTGCCAAAGTGCATCTTTTTAGGGATATTGATCAAATTTACTGTGAATATTGATAACATTTGCTATAAATGCTGATTAAAAAAAAGAAATAATATAAAAATATAATTCTTATTGTTCATTTAATTTCAAAGCAATATTGTTATTACATGTATTATAATTACATACATAGTAGGGTATAAGCATTATAATTATTATCATCATCATTATTATTATTATCATTGTCATTATTATTCATTAGGCCTATTATTATTATTATTATTATTATTATTATTATTATTATTATTATTATTATTATTATTTGATTATTTATATTATTATAAGTTTATCTAGTGGGGCTTTTATAGTCTTTATTTAATGTCACTCTTTAATAACTATAAACATGATCATTTCCATGACTTCAACAACAGTTTATACCATCGTTGGTCCAATGTTGGGATTCCAACCGTTTGTGCGACGACATTGGCCCAACCTCCACGTAACAACCGTCATTTTACGACTGGCTGGCTACGTTGGTGCAACGTTGGCATACCGACTATCATTTTAAGGTTGGCACAACAACGTTGGCCCATCCTCGGCGTACCGACCGTCATTTTAAGGTTGACTTGCTATGTTGACTCGACGTTGGCATATCGACCATCATTTAAGGTTGGTACAACAACGTTGGCCCAACGTTGGCATACCGACCGTCATTTTAAGGCTGGCTGGCTACGTTGGCTCGACGTTGGCATACCGACCATCATTTAAGGTTGGCAAAACAACGTTGGCCCAACGTTGTCATGCCGACCGTCATTTTAAGGTTGGCTGGCTACGTTGGCTTGACGTTGGCATACCGACCATAATATAAGGTTGGCATAAAAACGTTGACCCAACGTTGGCCTGACGTTCCCATACCAACCATGACTAAAGGTTGGTATGTCAATGTTGGTCCAACGTTGGCTTGGCGTCGGCTTACCGACCGCGACCATGCCGACCATTGCCAACGTTGCTATCTGAGATGTTGGTATGCCTCTTTTTCCCATTACAAAAATTGTCTCCGCTTTGAGATCATGCCACAAAGTTTTTTGGTGTCAATAATTAAAAGTTTTTGCTTTTAGTAGTAAGTTTGTGGTGTCATTTACATAAGAATGTATGAAATACTTATGACTATGAACAGAAAGGTGCGTCCATTAATTGATTTCAACCAATCTCCATTTGCATCTATATGGCAGCGAGTCAACCCACTACATTCTCATACACACATTGATGTGTTACAGCAATCCTTTGTAGAATATTCCTCGCGATCCATACTCTAACCGACTGCGATTACACTCGCAAAGTGGGAACAAAAATGTGCAGTTATGAAAGCGAAGCTAGTGAAATATCTTATTGCGTTTGGATTCCATCCAAATGACTTCAACATAGAACTATTGTTACAACTGAGGAATATTTTGTGCAAATGTTAAAGATTACATGGAGCCCCATGCAAAACGATGGACCATGCAACTGATGAACTATCTCTACCATCGTAGCAAAGAGGTCTGCTTAGATCAGCTACCCCCATCTAGCCATGCAACATTAGCTCGCATAACTAAGAGCATTTTATGCAACATATTAAATGGTCTTACTGTTGTCTCATAACCCTCAAGTACTGAATCCAACTCTATGGGTTTGTAGAGGTTAATTAGAGAATAAACGATAGGAATTTTTATTTTGACTATCCTCTACCGTGTGATAGACAAAATAAAAATTCCTATCATTTATTCTCATTCTTAGTCAGTTAAATATTATTTTAATAACTGTAAACTTTTTAAAAGCAAAAATGAAGTTACCGGCATAAAATAACTCCCCTTTTTTCTAACATGAACGAAACTTGTTTACAACTTCAGATCTTTTGTTGCGCGTACTGCTAGCGCGTGAAAGCATTCCTCACCGCGTCTACGCATACAACGCTATACATACGCGCACCTCTATGAGCGTGTTACGCGTTGTCAACACTCATGATGACGTGGGTCGTCTACAGCCTGATAGACGACACCAGCAATCATGCGATTATCCAATCAGATTATGTGTCTACGTAATAGACCACTCAAACTGACTAAGAATGCGAGATATGGCTATTAGATATTTGCCAGAAAAAGGCATTCCGTGTTTTAATTTTTCCAAATACCAGAGTGTTCACTGCTCCGCTTCAGTTCGTATGAATCCGTCAGGTTGTAGATAAAAGAACAAAATGGTTTTCCACAGCACCATACCTAATGCAATATTGAAGTGGCATAACATATGAATTTTTAATCAAACTTACCAAGTTTGGTGGAATGAACGGGATACATATCATTTGTACTCCAGATATAGACCGACCTTAATTCTGAACCGCATAATTACAGTATTAACATTGTACCGTATAGTAAGTTTTCTGTGATTATCACTTGCTTATTTTATAGAAATTTTGCAACCACTTGCAAAACTCATACATTTCCTCATTGTCTTTTTTGAGTCATACTGCCTTGCTGTACCTCTAATTTTAATAAATAGTTCAACGTTGAACCGGTTTGTATTCATTAATACCAATACCATTCAAATGTAGTTGGAAAAGGAATCAGTTTCCATTAAATACGCCCCTTTATAGTCTTTATTGATTCATAGTACCTTCTTGTACGTAAGCCATTAAAAAAAATGGACAAAAAATCTGAAAACAGACTTTCAGTAGTGCATATTTTAACCCTTAAAATTTAATTCAATGGGATCTCACTTTTTTTTATCAATTCTCATGGTCTACTACATGACTGTGAAGAGTAGCTTAAGGGTAGATTAGGTATTGTTGGTCAAAACAGTCAAAAATTGATATTCATTATCTAAATCAATATATTATTTTAAAAAATAACACTTTGGTGTTTTGCTAAAGTTCAATCTACAAATCATATTCTTTGAAAACTTAATTGATTTATTGTTGTTGATGAGATGTACGTTTTACAAAAGTGTTGTTGTTTCAGCCCTCTTTACAATATAACTCAAGAACCACATGACCTACAAAAGTATATCTGTGATATTTGAATTCTTCTACACACTCACTATGAAATGGTCAATGCAATTTTTGCCAAAGCTCCCTACCATTCACAAGATGCTGTGAACTACCAAATTGAATAGTTTAAAAAGTTGCTAACCTTAAGGGGACTCTCACGCACACGGGATCGGCCGCAGACAACGGAATAGAAGCTCGAACTCTATCAATTCTAGCTGCCTTGTCATGCTTGTAGAGATTCAAAAATTATCCTGTTCAATTGCGATATTTTCCATGCTGCTAATTTGAGCATCAACATTGTTAAACCCGCATTTATTTTAATACTATGAACAATCAAGCATGCCAAAAGTGAAAAATATAATTCTAAATTAACAACCCAAAATAAGCGGGTCGGTTTAGCAACCAAACGTTGGTAAAATGCTTGAAAATATATTGGTTTTCTGGTACTGCCAGAATTGCAATTATGTTTTATGGTCACTAAAATGACTCAGGCCAAAATCACCTGCTTCCGACGAATTCATGCGACAGCAAACACACAAACACACTGTTTATTATATAACAACTTAACTACTATTATTAATTAGAGCAGTATGGCTGTCAATCAACTCACAATACAATATCATACAAGAATCAATCTACAAAGACCTTTCTGATGAGATTTCGTTCTTGATATCTCAGTTCTTGATCCAAGATCCGGCAACGTCCAAGATCTTGTCTATCTAAGGTAAACCCCTGGTTTACCACAATCTTAGTCCAAATTCCATATGACTATATTTTCACTATCCTAGCTGCTATGCTACTGTTCTCCAAATGGTCTTCTATGTTGACCATAAGCTCCTCTCTTGAGCAAGCTTTCTGCTCTACTTGACAGACAGATAACACACTATGTTAGTCCAGCAAAATACCGCAGTTCGTTGATAGAGATACTACAGTCTGTCGCTTCTTTGAGTCGACAAAATTCGAGCACTGTTGGCTCTACTACCGCCTTTGGCGTATTTTATTCTCTCCACCACACGCACCAAGAAAAAAAAATGTCTACACATTACTAGATATGAATTCACTTTAATCATTAGCATTCCAGAATATTCTACGAATCTCCAGAATATTCCAAATTCAAACAAATTGAGATACATATCAAAGCAAGTGAAAATTAACGTTTGATGACAAAACACATAACTTGTAATAATACATGTATAATGGAATATTTTGGGGGCACATAACACAATATAAAACATTTGCATTATTAAACCGTTTAAGCAAAATTATTTCCTATTTCCTGTACATTTTAAATCCTAATTTATCTTGTGCGTAGTACGCATCATTTTGCTGCATTTTTAACCTTTCCTTTGAACAAAGAAGCCCACCAGCAATAATATTTTGTATTAATAGTTTGCATTAATTTGTACTTATTAACCCTTAACACGCAATTTAATGGGATTTGGCCGGGTTAAGCAAACATTAACAAAGCAAATGATGAGCGAGATGAAACTAATTGTCATCAAGAAACAAATAAGCATCAAGTGATATGCAACTTGCAGAAGACATTGAAAAGTGTGGTCTGATATAACACACTTACTCCAAGAAAGTTGAGATGTGACATCAGAATGTAGCCATGACTACATTCTGCTTGTGTTTACTAATTTGTCTTTTAATATTAAACCTGTCGTTTGATAAGGTCATCATAAAATAATATACATTTCATCTTGTAAAAATCGAAAGTTATTTACTGACATGACGATTCGACTATCTTTGGGTGATGAGTATCTTCAAAGAAATATTTGTCGATCCATGTTGTGTACCAATAGAGGATTATGTGACTAAGATAATGTGCCAACTCGTCTCTGTTCACGGTGTTCGGTACTCTAGTCTTCATCTAGATTCATTCTCTCATACATTGGCTCCCGCGTTAAATTCATTCTCGGGGACTTAGGCATCTTTCCAATTGAGAATATAATTGTGTTGAATGGCATGGTCTTATTGATTCCTTGTTTGGCGATTAAAGGTTCCTTTACTTTGGCCTACTTTATCTGACCAGCACATAAATTTACATCCCATCACCCATGCATCGCAAGCTTGGCGTGGTAGGCACACTTTTGGAGTAATAGCGAAGTAATAATAAACAGAGCAATAATTCCACAGAATAAAGCAAAGGAAGCAAAGGACTTGTGGTCTTACCATATCTTGATAAAGTGACGGAGACGACCGCTCGCATTTTTGGAAACACGGTATAGCCACTGCAGTACGTGCCAACACGATTGAGAAGGACGAACGGGATCGCATGAGTATCACGGATGGCATTAATGAAATCCCTTTCGTAAATTGTGACAGTTCTTATCATGCTTATGAAGGTGAAACGGAACTCCGCTTTGAAACAAGACTAAACAGAACACAGGAAAGAAACAGATAAAGTAGTCCTTTACGTGAACAGACCATGCCAAGTCCTCGACAATAATGTAACGCGGGAGCCAGCCGTAACAAGGACCCCAATGGAATTAAGCTTTCTTCGGAAGGCTTTTTGGGCTATCCTTGGTACTCATTGGCATTTATTCCATCGTCACCTCGTGCAATAGTTTATTCTGGTACCCTGAATTACATACATGTACAGTAGATTTTAAAGTATTTTATCCATAATGTGCAATCTATTGTATTTTCTTTTTGTTTGCAATTTTTGATGTATATTGAGTGCTAAGTAAAATGAAATGAAATCAGAAAATCTAAGAAAACACCGAAAACCATGAACAGAGGCAAGGAGCTCATTATTTTAGTCGTATAAGATCCCCTACTGGGCGCTAGTGCGTCCCTGTTGATGTATAGAAGTTAGATCGATCGAAAACATCGCCCTGAAGATGCCCATCGCCCAAAAAGGTCGAAACTGCGCGGTCAGTAAATAACTTTTAGTTGAAATGTATGTTATTTGACGATGTCTTTATCAAACGAGCGAATTTGAAAGAAAGGTTATTAAGCACAAACATTCTGATGCTATAAATATTTCAACTTTTTTGGGAATAAGATGGTTAGTAAATAACTTTCAGTATTGATATGATTAGATGTAAAATGAGTTTTTGCAAACCTATTGAATAAACCTCATCAAGAATTCATCGTCAAATTCGACGATATTAATGTCTTCATAGCAACTGCCTAGTATTTTGCATTCGCCAAACATATTGGACTAATGCGTTCACTTTGTTTTAACTTATTTACCCTGGAGTAAGACGGACCCTCAAATCCCGGTGGGAGTGTGAACTTGGTAAACCCCCTTAAATCTTGTTCCTGGAATGGATTTAAATTCCGATTTTTATATCATAACCTTAAGGTCTCTTTCATTTTGAGAATAATAACGTTCATGTTAAAGGAACAATACCAATTACAACATAAAATATAGGAATGTTTTTTTTATCATGGCATACATTTTGTATCTAATTTTAACACATCAACCAAATTAAGTAATCAAACCCGGAACTCAAATCAATCTAATATTTTGAACCTCGAGACATCTTTCACCTATAGCAACAAAACAACAACAACAACCCATCCAAGTCCACTACCACCGCTAACAGTAACAACAGCAATACCACCATTATCAATAATACAAGCAAAAAAGACACACACAAAAATACCAAAGCAAAAAGCAAAAACATAATAAATATTAATCCATAATTATTTTCACCATGCACCATGACTACATGTTTACGACTTGAATTACCACTTACCACTTGTACACGCTCGGGCTAGACACTCAAACTTGTCTGGCAATAAAATGTATCATACATATATTCCAGGTGAAACATGGGTTCAATATGCCGAAAGCAGGAAGATAAATTTAAGGAAGCTACTTAGATAATTTCTTGTGCCTCGAGACATATTGAAGAACCACACGTAACAAACCTGAAAACATTCAATAAACACTAAGATATGCTTCTATTCGATGTATCCCAGCTGTAATAAAGCTTACGTGTAGAAGCCATGAGCATAATTCGTTGCAGTAACTACCGGTACTGACTCCACTTGACGACGACTAATGGCCATAATATCAATTTTCTCCCTCGGTTCTCGACCTATTTTTCCGGCAATGGAAGGAAATTGTAAGCCCATTCAATTCTATTTCACGAATTGCCCGTTCTTCTCTCTTAATAGGAGGCTCGTGTTCATTTTTATATTTGTATGAACATTATTTCGTCTTCTCCATGTTCTCAGTGAAACATGTATTGTGCTCACAATAATATGCACTTATAACTTCAAAGTTGCAATAATTATTCCAACTAGAACTTAAGGATTATAAAATTTAGCTTATAAAGCTAAAGGGACATGATTAATTCATGTGTACCTCTAATACCTATAACTCACGTGTACCGACGAATAATACAGCGACCCCTGCACAATTTTACAGTTTAAAAGAATAACATAACATTTACACTTCCGAAAGAATTATGGCTAAGAAAGTAACGCGCCGGTACGCACTGTTAGGGTGAAGCATATAGGCCGCCGTCTTTCTTCATTATTTAATATATAGTTGACAATACTATACTATAGTATAGTATTATTAAAATAATATACATTATTTAATATAATACTATAGTTTCTCTATACAAATACAGAAGAAACAAAGAAAGAAAGAAAATGAAATAACGTTGGTTAAACTTGACGAACGACCCACATAAAATTCTCTTAGTAAGATAAACACCAATATAGTTATGTTCTGTAACTTTATAAAATTACCTTGATAAGGAACCTTTTTGTGACAACTTATCATAGAGGAATATTAATTCAACTTGCTCAAAACATAAGTTCAGCATGCCTGAAGAAACAGCTGGCTTATCTGATTATATGGCTCGCCAAGACTGAGTAAAAATGAGATATTAAAAGACACCCAATACCTTGATATTTGTGATAAGCGAATATATAGGTCTATATCGAGAGATTGAGAGACATATTGCCCATCATACGATAAACAAACACTCTAACATTGGTTTGAATGTCATATCAGTAGTCGAATTGACACCATAGTGTCGTACAGCTTAATTATTTGTTGTCATCCTTGTTTAAGATAAAGCCTTGAGTTTATCTATAGAAGCGACCCATATATTCACGTGTTCGTTGACGAATCCAAGCATCGCCTGATCATAGAAACGACATGCATGGCATGATTCATTCCTACACAAATGCAACAAAATTTCAAGTTACTTATAGAGATTACCTGGAGCAAATTCGATGCACATCAGTCAGTCAGAGTTAACAAAAGGTAGCGAAAGGCTCTTCTAATCTTCTAAGTCCAAAGTGCTTGGTGTATGGAT
This sequence comes from Amphiura filiformis, assembly GCF_039555335.1. Taxonomy (NCBI): domain Eukaryota; kingdom Metazoa; phylum Echinodermata; class Ophiuroidea; order Amphilepidida; family Amphiuridae; genus Amphiura; species Amphiura filiformis. The sequence goes on along the minus strand of NC_092632.1, from coordinate 49,745,653 downwards.
TCAGAATGATCTTTTTAAACCATCAGGTTTATGTTCGTGGAATGCTTAAGAGAATAAAAGGCGCGATTTATGTTACGATCTCTAGAAATACTTGGATTTACACAAGAATACAAGATGAAAGGGAAGCTGTTTAAAAAAGGGCATGTCAGCCAGTGACGCCAAGGTCGGAGTGATTCTGACAATATTGTAAATTATGAATGCATCCATGGTGGGTTTTTCCTTTACATCTATAACGGCATGCAATGACGGATATTAAAACAAAATATGTTTTTAATTCTATGAATTTCTATTCTTGACCATTCTTATAAAGAATCCAGCACAAATTGCACCACATGATAGTGTACTAAATAATAATTGTTGACAAAAGGATGAATTATACTGCCTTTTAGGGTTGTTTTCTGGTCGTCTTAGTTGTAAATTTCTTTTCCTTTTCTCTAAAGGCTTTCTTCGCTCAATTTATACAGGGGAAATTTGGTATCCTATCCATGACGCATAAATCCTTTTTCAAAAACCCAATGTAAAAATTACAATTTGTTGGTCCAAACTTGAAACAAAAAACACCAAACAACTGAAATTTTCATCCAAAAATCAAATATTTTGAATTAAGTAATGTTTGATGAAAAATAATGGGTTAAGCCACCACTAATTGCAATAGAATCAATTTAATCACCATTCATATCAGAAAAATTCATTAAATAACACATCAAAAGTCCCCGAAAATTCAAGTAGTGGAACAGTGCGTGATTTGAATCAATCCAAAATGGCCGTTTATGCAGGAGTGGAATTTTGACGTTGATCAAATTTTGCTAAAAACCATATCAATGTATTGCTCTCATTATAATTTAGTTGTAACATTCGGCCGAAGCCAGGCTAAGCCCACTAGTGCTCAGAGGCTACTAAATTTAAGGGATGCCATCCAGACACGACGGGACAGGGATATGAGAAGAGGTTCGATTTTAGAGAAAACCCTGCGAGGACGAGCATGGATCGGCAACCAAATATAAGGATTCAGAAAAGTATAGTTTGACCTGTCTCCGGCATACAGTTCTTAAGTTATATGGGACAAAAAGGTCAAATTTGGGGGTTCGCAATTTTAAAATGCTCCAATTTTCATCCAATCGGTGCCAAATTGTTCCTTTGGCAAAAATGAATTAAAATGGAAACAGTTACATTATTTTGGATGTTTTGTTAGATAGGATATCTATACTAATAAAATAATGAGCTCAGTGTGTCTGTCTGTCTGTCTGTCTGTCCGGCTATGCGTTTCGCCGCGCTTCAACGCATCGTTCCAGGGGTGCGCCGTTTATCGGGTAGTTTTAAAGGTCATCGGAGGTCAAGGTCAAAGGTCGTGGATTTCAAACTTTGTCCGATCGGGCCCAAAATTGGTAGGTGGGATCCTTGATACGAGGGGAATATATGCCCGAAATCGAGGTCAACCGAGGTCAAAGGTCATTACGGAGGGGTCAAATTTCAAACTTTGTCCGATCGGGCTCAAACTTAGTGGGTGGAATCCTTCTTATGAGGGGAGCATAAAAACATTATATGGAGGTCATCCAAGGTCAAAGGTCATGGATTTCAAACTTTGTCCTATCGGGTTCAAACTTGGTGGGTGGAATCCTTGATGAGGGGAATATATGTGCAAAACAAAATTGAGGTCAACCGAGGTCAAAGGTCATCTAGGGGCTATGGTTAGACTTGGTGGGTGGAATCCTTTGTATGAGGGGAGCATGAAAAAAATACATCGAGGTCATCCAAGGTCAAAGGTCATCTGGGAGCATGATCAAAATAAAACCGAGGTCACTCGAGGTCAAAAGTCGTATGGGGTCAAATGTTAGAGTATGCCCAATTGGGCTTAAACATGTTTAAAAGAATCATTGATATGTCAGGAACATGTCATAAAGTCATAAAAGGGTCATCAGGGGTCAAGCGGTATCTCTATCATGCACCTGGTGCTCTAATAGCTAAAGGTCTATTACAGCTGCAGGTGCACTAGTATCATATAATAGGTCATGATCAACAGGGCTAAATGGATGTCGATCGTTTTGGCCATATTACCAAGGTAACACCTGTGGAATCCCAAATTTTGACATTTGACCTTTTCCCCTATAACTGAAGAATTGTACATTGGAGATTCAATGGAGATTGGAGGTCAAACTATACTGTTTCTAAATCTTTATGACAAGAGAAATACATTGGTATGGTTTTTAACAAAATTCTGAAATTTCACCACTGCATAAGCGGCCATTTGGTATTAGGCACTGTTCCACCACTTTTTGGGGACCTTTGATATGTTTTTATGTGAGCTTTTGGGAGATGGACGCATGTGAAATGGATTCTGTTGCAATTAGTGGTGGGTGAATTCATATTTCAACTGGCCTAATGTGTCATGTATCCTGCACAGCCAATGAAGTTTCTACTCCGTTTACTTTCAATGAAATATCTAGTTAAAATGTTGAATATTTAGGTAAAAAATTAGGAAAATCCTTCGGGCGACTTTTGCCATGGAAACGGAATAGAATGCGCGGGATACGCATTTGACAACATATCAGAAAAGATTCTCCAGACTCCTCTGGGGCTGGTCTCTATACTGCTTATACACATTTTCGGGGAAAAGCTTCATTTATTTCAAAGTACATCATAATAATAATTAAATAAAAAGACGGCATAAGGAGATCGTCAAGTGGATGCGCCGTTTGGTTTCCCTTCATCACCACGTGAAGTTTGCCGTAACATGTGATACTGACAAGTAATAAAGAAGACATATAATCATAACAACCAATCGATCGACGTAGTTCACTGTGGCGGTAATGTATATTTATGACGAGGGAGTGGAACAAATGAAAGGACGCATAGGGTGCATATATCAACTATAACCAAATACAAATGCCATGCATTGGGTAAGTTATGCAATCTATTAGATACGAGTTATAAATAAAACACAAAAGAAAGTCCTCATAAGTAACGCGTCATAAAACTTAGTCTGCTCATCTTATGACACAATGATATGATTGACACGGTCGTATGCAGAATCTTGTAAGCTCCAGTTTGATTTACTACCAAGCTTGATACCAGTATTTGAAATTTCGTGCATTTTCAAAAGTTGCAAATCAAAACGATCACAGAGTTAAAGAGGCATTTCGTGATCCACAGCCTCATTCCCCCACTTTTCTCAAAAAAAGTTGAGATTTTTATATCACTGGAAACCTCTGGCTACATAATGTTTATGTACAAAATATTTCTTGCAGATTAATTCGTTTTGCAAAGATATCGTGAAATTTGAATTTCGTTCTGGTGCACCACAACGCATTGTCTATGGAGCAGTGTAATACACGTAATCATGCATAACTCGCAAACGCAAAATCGGAATCAATTGAAATTTTGGGAATAGGCTTTTTTTTTTTTTTTTTACTGAAAAATGTCATAAAAAGAGATTGCTAGGATCACGAAACACTCCTTTAAAGTTGCTAAGAATAGTCAAGCTCGCATGGGCTCGCAAGCGTGCTTGCTCGTTTGCCCCTGTCAAGTATCCCAAGCGCCTGAACAAAGCGCGGTTTAATCAATTATTAAATTGAAACCAATCAATTGTTTCAATGCTTTACTTCTGCATACACGGGCATGGTGCGATTGATATTTCCTAACGGTCGTTTTGGGCTATATCATAGTCATGCTCTGTAGTTTATCTCTTCAGCTCTGAGACCGCCATTTAATTTGCAACTTTTAAGAATGCAACCAATTTCATAATTAAACTGGTATTATTAGCTTTGTCTTTATAGCTTTTGGTAGCAAATCTGGTATCAAAGTGAAGCTAACAAGTTGAAATACCATGCACACGTTAAGAGTTATGATGGGTTACATAAGTGAGGGCTTTCTTTTTGTGTTATGTTTATATGGCGTTTACGCGGCGACGGCTGAGATTTGCGGGACACTGTGCCAGAAGTGAAACAGAGGCAGCTTCCAGAGTTTTGCTGTGGCAGCCTACGCATGGTAAAATATCAAGAGGACAACCACGGAAGGACTACATTAAGCAACTAATCGAGGATACTGGACTAGAGAGACAAGACATTAGGAACTGCATGCAGAACAGAGTTGTGTGGAGAGCCATCAGCGGAGTCCGACTAGACAAGTCGACATAAGCAAGTAAGCAAGTAAGCACGCGGCGATGTAAATAACATTGCTGGAGCAAGAAGAGTAAAACTGTGCATCTGGAGAAGAATCAAATGCTTAAGGATATTGCGCTTGACCTCAATGTTTATCAACAAAGGCAAGGGACTGGTATGTCGATATGCTTGAGCGAACTGCATACAACCATTACACTGTTCAATAACTTTATTCGCTGTAGAAGTAATGTAATAATCGGATTAACTACCATAGCAATGGATGAATACCATTTTTACAATATATCGTACTGCCCTACAACGTTCACGCGGTACCTATGCATTGAACCACATATGTCAATGAACAGGGACCTGGGTCGTAATTATATAGAATGATTAGTAATGATCTTTGAAAAGAGCGGTATTGTATTCAATCAATGTTTACAGACATATACAGGTGATGAGTGTAACCTGCTTGTAGTGCAGGGCAAATATTGTATTCATCTATTGCTATGGTAAATAATCCTATTACATCATCACTTCTACGGCGAATTGTGATGTGGCGGTAATTTTAAGCGCGGGCCCTGAAATAATTATATCACTCACATACTTCCAGGCCAAAAACAATGGAATTGTTATGATACACCAGCATACTTCCAACTTGCCAAATAATGATGTCACAAGTCAACTCATCTATATGTCGTCTGTTTCTTGTTTATTGAAAGTGCAACAGACTTTTATATGATCCCAATTTATTAATATCATCATTATAATATATAATAGTTTAAAGTAATGTTAACGAGGTGTATCACATGCAGACAATAGATGAGGTTGAAATGCTAATGAGCCGAAAGAGATATAAGCAAGACAATACGATAACAGAACAAAGACAACATAGTTACTAAACAACATAATATTTTTACAATTAGCGATGCTTGAATGTACACAAGGTCCAATTTCACAAAACTAGCTGTACCTAGTGTATATGATTTCTGAGGTGGTTGTGTGTAGTGTGTGGGATGTATGGAATGGGTGCATATTAAGTGTGATCAATGTCATTGTACAAATATATTAAATTTGTATCTTCATAGAACTCGGTATTTTATTCCTCATCGAGCGTCTATAAACTCGTCGCACTCCTTCCACTAGAGTAATCCTGAACAATTAAAATTAATTTTGTTTTGCACCGTGTCTGTCTATGTTTTGCCTTTTAATTGATGATGCAATATAATGTTTTGACAGGGGAAAGAGTTCCGGAAAAAGGCAGATATATAATGGATTGCCTATAAGATGCAAATGCATGCAACCTTCTCATGTTCTTCGAGTTGCGTATTAAAATATCGGTAATTTAGCTTCTTTTTTACGAAACTGACCCTAACATCAATATTTAAGAAAACAGTTAGAGCTGAATAGCTGAGTGCAAATACATCCTATAAAACAACGTTGTAGTCTGCAATCTCATGTACCATGTTCAGAATAACAAATTTAATATTATTTGAAGTGTGTTACCTACGTGTTTCTTTAATTTGGACTACTTGTTAGACTAAAATCAATGAGAACCTATGATGATCCAATTAAATACGCTTGTGCATAACATGTTGGCAAATACAGAATGAGCTTAAAATGGTACTGTTTAAGTATCTGTCTGACGAGAAGCGCACTTACTGATCCATCAATAAGCGACAGAAAAGCAACCTTTGAAAGCCACTTGATCCTGTAATACTTCAACAAATGGGAAATAAATTACTTTTCAAATTCGTTTTTTTTATGATAGAAAACTTTATCCTATTTGTTATAATCTTTGAAAAACGAACGTGTGTAACGTGTGTCTCTTGTATTGATGAAAGGAGAAAACCCTCATACGTGTTCTCACACTCAACAATTGTCATTCCGAAAATGGTAAATAATAATTCAGTTATTGTTAGTAGCATAGTGACTCTGTCGGACACAATAGGGTAGGTTATTCTGGAGTGACGGCGGTAGTGACTTCAGAGTTCCAGTGCGATGTAGTCACTCTGTCGCCAGGAATTTTGCAGTGTAGTAGTTTACATTCAATAATATACTGGAGTGTTGGGAAAAGGTTAAAGGGCATTGACTTCGACTTTTGTCCGAAATAAGTAACGGAATTAAGTTGAGCACGTCAATTGATAATTCCCTACACAATAATAAAGGGCGACAACTCTCTAGTCCAAAGGTTCCCTAATCGCAAGTCCGAACACGTAATTTACCATTCGCTAGTCCGAATTCTGAAAAGGTTAGCTAGTCCGAATATCAGGGTTATCTAGTCCAAGGGTTCGCTCGCTAACCCTAACCCTAACCCTAAACCCTAATCCTAACACTAACCCTCGGAACCTTCGGATTAGCGAACTTAATTTGGTTTTCGGACTAGCGTCCCTTCGGACTAGAGAACCTTTGGACTATCGACCCCTCGCACTAGAGAGAAGTCACGGGTTAAGGCGAAAAAGCCATTTTATTGTGTACCCCAAATGGAATGTATATCTGATTATTGCAGTTTCAATGACACACACTCACCACGAATGGTCTTTTATATACCAGTCAATAATTAGTTGACCAAGAATGTCTTAAAAATACATTCACCACCACGCTTATTTATTTTCCAAATTTTTACCTGGCTCTTTGAGGGCTCTGGTGAGAACGTTTGGACAGTATGTTTTGTTGGACATGAGAGCGCATCGGACATATCGAATTGATTTTTCGAAATTCGTGATAAAATACAAATTTTTAATTATTAAAATATCATATTTAACAGTCTTCGAAATAAACTTTCTAAATCTACTGATATGTAGCTGGGCTGAAAAGCGGACGATCAATTGAAAATTTAGACCTTTCATATTGAAGATATACATTTTTTCCCAATAAGACCTCATTTTTTGTTGGTGTTTTTGGGAAAAATCCATATCTTCAATACGAAAGGTAAAAATTGTCAATTGATCGTCGGCTTTTCATCTCAACTACATACACTTTAAGTACATATCATTAGATTTATAAAATTTACTTCGAAGACTGTTAAATAACAAAAATATCAATTTTTAATCATTTACCATAAAATGTGTATTATATCGCGAATTTCAAAAGGTCAAAATTATTTGATATCAGAAGGACATTCTTTGTATGCAAAATGATGTGCTCTTATGTCCCACAAAAAATAATGTCCAAACGTTCATACCCCGGGAGTATTTCGTGATCCTAGCATCTTAACATTTTTCAGTAGATATCCACAAGAAAAGCTTATTCCCAAAATGTCAGTTGATTCCGATTTTGCGTTTGCGAGTTATGCATTATTATGTGTATTACACTGCTCCATAGACAATGTGTTGTAATTTCACGATATCTTTGCTAAACGAATTAATCTGCAAGAAATTATGTATAAAAGTGATATAAAGATCTCGCCTCTTTTTGAGAAAAGTGGGGGGATGATGCTGTGGATCACGAAATGCCCTTTTATATAGAGAAGTAGCTACATGTATTTGAACGGGCTTTAACGTTGTAAATACCGCTGTTTTCTTAATTTTTGGCCAAATTTTTCATATCAATGTTATATTTTCACTGAGATCATTGAACGGGACTTTAAAAACGCAATCTAAGTTATATTGTTAACATACTGAGTGCAAGTTAATCGTTCCTTTGTTTGTCGGAAAAAACACACAAATACCCATCAACTTAGTGCCCCACGGGACTGACAGTTACTTATCTTGTCCCTTGTAAACAGATATGCATGAAATGTCTCACTCACATTTTCTTGTAGGCTCTTCAAATGTGTGTAGTGGCTCTTAAAGTGCAGATGGACCAGATTAAGCATATCAAGTCTTAACCGACATAAAAATTGATCGGACAAAAAAACGTGATGTATTCAGAGCACGGTTGTAGTTAGTACTATACTTGACCTTCAGATTTGAAGTAGACGATGTTTATAGCAATACATTGACAACATAACAAAATCAATAAAAACAAACCTAACTTGATCATTATAAAACACGTTTGGTATGATATTAGAATCAGGTTTACTTTTGAAAACAAAATTGCCCTCGAGCGAATTCGACTTCGTCTGGGTAGGACATTGCAAAAAGCATTTTGCTCTATCTATATGGGTTAAAACATTCTCGGTGTGTATATGATTATGGTTTGTTTGAGCGTGTGGGTTGCGTGCGTTTTGTGACCGACTCATACAGCAACCTGAACCCATGACACCCCAACCCACACCTTCTCCCACATATATCTTCCAAAACATGGGCAAAACATAATATAAAGGACTTCACATAATATCTTCTGTCTCTTAAAATGTGTATCCCTTTTTGTCGTCTTAAAACAAATGACATCATTTAGCTCTCGCAGAATGTAAAAATGTACTACCAGTACGCTGGTTCAGTTGATATTTTTTGGCATATAAGCACGTAGTACCTGTTTGCTTTTGTTTATATTCTACTCCGGTATCAGCACATATTAAAATAACAAATATCAAAATAGTATGATATTCTATTAACGAATTCAATCACGTTTGGGGTATCTTCAAGAGAGGCAATGGTAGTATTGAATTTTAGGGGGGATACGAGCCCAAAACGGATCCCAGCTATTATACGTCTGGTATTCGCGATTTGTTCAGGGGATTCAGGTAAAGAATAGTTTGCACAATCTTTTAGCGTTGCAATTTTTGTTTCAACCAATATCATAACCATGGTATCGCGGCATTCTTGCATCTGTATTATCTTCATTCATTGGTATCGCGAGAAAAGTTTGTAGCCTATTTTTATTTATTGATATAGATATAGATATAGTATTTTTACGATCAAATTATTTCTTTATTAATCAACGAACCGTACATTTTGACCTGATTAATCGGCACTATATGTATACAAACATTGTTGTTTACCCCCTCCACTAATTGATACTCGGTATTTTATTCCTCTTCGAGCGTCATTACACTCATCGCACTTCTTCCACTGGAGCAATCCGAAACAATCAATTTATTTGTTGGTTTGGTTTTTTATTGTTGTTTTTTGGGGGGTTGGTTTTTTTTAATTGTTTTGTTGTTGTTGTTTTTTTGTTTTTTGTCGCGCCGTGTTTGTCTATGTTTTGCCTTTAAATTGATGATGCAACATAATGTTTTGACAGGGAAAAGGATTCCGGGAAAAGGCAGATATATATGAAAGGATTGCTCATAAATAAAGACGCAAATGTATGCAAACTTCTCATGTTCTTCGAGTCGCATATTAAAAGATCGGTAATTCAGCTTCTTTTTTCCTCACGAAACTAACGCTAACATCAATTTAAGAACACAGCTAGTACAGAATAACTGCTTGCAAATAATAAATGATCAGCATATATATAATACATCCTATAAAACAACGTTTAGTCTGCAATTACCAAACCTCGTGTACAATTCATGATCCAATTAAATACGCTTGTGCATAACATGTTGGCAAATACAGAATAAGCTTATAAAATCTTATTGTTTAAATATCTGTCTGACATGGAGCGCCCTTACTGATCCATCAATAAGCGACAGAAAAGCAACATTTGAAAGCCTCTCGTTCCTGTAATACTTCAACAAATGGAAAATAAATTACTTTTCAAATTCGTATATCCAAGATAGAAAACTTATCATGTTTGTTATAATCTTTGAAAAACGAACGTGTGTAACGTGTGTTTCTTGTATTATTTAAAGGAGGAAACCCTCATACGTGTTCTCACACTTAAAACTTGTCATTCATAAAATCGTAAATGTTATCATTATTCAGTATTTTGCACCTTTGTTAGTAACATAGACGTGCGAACATAACCTGTAATAGTAGTTAACGAGCCATTTGTTGTGTACCTCAAATGGAATGTATATCTGGTTATTGTAGTTTCAATGACACATACAGGGTGTATCAAAATGATTGGCACCCATAAATTTTGATGTTCATTCAAAAGCCCGTCTCTACCAAATACAACAGTGGCCCGGGAACAGTGGATACTCTTGAAATGTCCAGAATGTATAGTTTATGACTTGTTTTACAATTAATCTACAAATTAATTGGATCTTATGGTGAATTTTGATGTGTCAGGCTCATCCATTACCAATGAAAACTGATGGGTACCAATCATTTTGATACAGCTTGTACTCATCACAAATGGCCTTATATAATACCAGTCAATAATTAGTTGACCACAAAATGTCTTAAAACACCACCACACTTACTTTGCACGGTTTACTTGAGATTTTCCAGATTTTTACCTGGCTCTTTAAGCAAAAAGCCTCGCGTTAAAGACGAAATTAGAAATTTTTGCACTTTGATCTACTTAAATAGAGAAATTGGCTACATGTATTTGAACGGGGCATTAACGTTGTAAATACTGCTGTTGTCTTTTTTTTTTTTTCTTTTTTTGTCTTTTTTTTTTCATATCAATGTTATATGTACAAGTTTATCGTTTCCCTGTTTGTCGGTAAAAACACACAAATACCCATCAACTTAGTGCCCCACGGGACTGACAGTTACTTATCTTGTCCCTTGAAAACAGATATGCATGAAATGTCTCACTCTTATTTCCTTGTAGGCTCTTATAATGTTTGGAGTGGACTCTTAAAGTGCAGATGGTCCAGATTTAGCATTTCAAATCTGGACATAAAAATTGATCGGACTCGGTAAAATGAAAAACGTGATGTATTCAGAGCACGGTTGTAGTTAGCACTATACTTGACCTACAGATTTGAAGTAGGCGATGTTTAAAACAATACATTGACAACATAACAAAATCAATAAAAACAAACCTAACTTGATCATTATAAAACACGTTTTGGTATGATATTAGAATCAGGTTTACTCTTGAAAACAAAATTGCCCTCGAGCGAATTCGACTTCGTCTAGGTAGGACATAAAAAAAAGCATTTTTCTCTATCTATATGGGTTTAAACATTCTCGGTGTGTATATGATTATGGTTTGTTAAAGCGTGTGGCAGGGCGTGCGTTTTGTGACCGTCTCATATTTCAGTCCATATTTCTGACGATTATGTCTGCCAAAATCACATACATCAACCCACGACACCCCAACCTACACCTCCTCCCATATACATCCTCCAACATGGGCAAAACATACAACTATTATTGCTAAAAAGGACTTCACATAATATCTACTGTCTCTTAAAATAATTATGTATAACACTTTTTGTCGTCTTAAAACCAATGATATCATTTAACTCTTAAACTATGTAAGAAATGTACTACCAGTACGCTGGTTCAGTTGATATTTTGTTTGCATAGAAGCATGTAGTACATGTTTGCTTTTGCTTAAATTCTACACTGGCATCAGCACAAAAATTAAAAAAATAACAAAATATCAAAATAGTATGATATTCTATTAACAAACTCAATCACACTTGAGGTATCTTAAAAAGAGGCGACGGAAGTATTAAAATTTTTAGGGGATACGAGCATATTTTGAACCTGTTCTAGATGAATATTTTCAATTTCAGTCAGGGGATTAAGGTACAGAATAGTTTGCACAATCTTTTAGCGTTGCAATTTTTGTTTCAACCACTACTATAAACCATTGTGCATATGTGCATACGGGTATTTACTTTCTGTCCGGTCAACTTGAAAGGGTGTGGGGTATTGTTTTAACGTAATCTTGCTTCTTTCAGGAAAGAATTTTAAAGAAATATAGAACGGCTGAAATAAAAGGTCAACCATTGCGCATATAGGTGCGTAAATTCATGTCTGTTGTCTTTTGTGATTGTTTCTGTGGAATTGCATATAGTTTTACGTGCTTGTGAAATTAAATGACTGATTAAGTTTCACATTTGAGTTTGGACGAAAAACATGTATTGCGCATCGTGGCAAATCTATTGAAATATGTGGCCGACGGCTGGATTATTTGTCTTTATTTGTCTGAGTCAAAATTCTTTCAAATTGTTCACAATGTATTTCTCACTATGTTATATGACTGACACATGTATCAAAACTGAATGCGTTGCGAGTTGATATCATTCATACGTAATTGTCTACGTCTAAATTACATCTTCTTTGTTTACAATGCCATTAAGTTGATGTCAAAATATCCATGAAATGTGTCTTTATCCATGACAAGACACCTGCACAGGGCAATGCACTCAGTGATATTCATTGTAGATAATAGACTTATGTAGGAGTGAAGTAATGGTGGAACTAGTAGCAGAAGTAGTACTAGTAGTAGTAGGTGTGTTCCCGGGTGTGTTACCTAGAATGTAGATTCATTAGTTTGAGTTTGCAGTTAGACACATTTTGTTATTGGTCCAACGTGCGTCAATATAAAACATTCACCATATTCAAATGGATGATAAACATGTACATTTACATCTCACATATATCGCGCTTTTACCAAGTCTTAATTTGAAGCGTCACAATTTATGGTGAATATCAATGGTGAATATCAGAATAAGTACCTCCTTCTTTTTGTTACTAAAGCAGCATTAATACTTCCTTGCTGAGTGACGGGCGATTGATATTTGACCAATAAAGTAACAAAAAGCCAGGTGGTATGCGCCGTGCATTCTCTAAATTCAGTAAATTTCCATCGTCAACAGTGTAATTGCATGGGATTATTTTGAAATTTTAAAACGCTTAAAATATCACAAACAAATTGGCCTATGTTAATAAATAACATAAATACAAGCTAAAACCGTTGGAATTCGATAATGAACCCCACAAAACTAACCGAGTATATGAAAAATGCCATACGGCCGAGCGGTTTTGCCAGCTCTTTTCGACCATCATGCCACTCGCCGCCTGCAAAAAGCGATATACCTCATTGTAGCGATATAGTATAAATTTAGTATTATCCCTGTGGTTTTTTTTTATACTAGTGTAGTACCAGTGTACACTTCCATGGGTTGCATACTGTATTAGTTAAATCTTACTTTGTCTTGGGCTTGTTCCCCACTAAGTTGCCATACCTGGCTTAATTCATTCTGTTTTTATATATTCTAGGTATCCTCTTGTATCATCTTTTGATCCTTGGTATGTTTTGTACCTAGACTGTTGAAAACACCATTACCTACCTGTTCTTCACCTCACCCCTCCACTAATCGACATCATCAATCCGGATCAAAGACGCATTATCATGTCTGCTACTAAGATTGTGAATATAAACTGGCCTCAAAAAGAAACTTAATGTACATGAACAAAATTACACAGGATAACTTCAATACTCTACTCTAAACACATGTCAGCAACCAAACAGTTGTCCAACGGACACAACAGTAAAATGCACTGACACGGAACAGCTTCCGGGACCACATTCACAGGCGAATAATTGGAACTCAACAAAGGAAATCTGCTGGGATGTGAATTTTGGTCCAGAAAGGTGTTCCATGTCAGTGCATTTTGCTGTTGTGTCAGTTGGACAACTGCTTGGTTACTGACATGTGCTTAGAGTAGAGTATTGAAGTAATCCTGTGTGCAATTTTTGTTCATTTTATGGAGAGGATTTTAAGATATGACCTTGTGAAAAATTATAAGTTTCTTTTTTGAGGCCAGTTTATAAACAGCACAAAGACGAATTGGGATAGTTAGGTATTAACGACCCACTCTTTTCGTTACTGACTGCTAGTTACATGTACATGTATGGCTCTCTATATACGGGACAAACGGCTTAACTTCTCCTCCGAAGGACGGAATACTCGCATGGTTCACTTTTCAAATTTCAAATGCATCATGGGTAGAGTGGAAGATTTTAATTGACAGATGTTGCCAATTAAACTTAGATTTTCTTCACAGCTGCATACACCTTAAGTAGGCCTACATGTCATTAGATTTGTAAATTTTACTGTTAAATATAAATATCAAAAATATAAATTCCAATCATCTCCTTGCTAACACGAACAGTGTCGGGCGGTTGCCTACAGACCCAATGCCCTGTAGGATCACAGATAGAGTGGGTAAAAGGACGGTTGGAAGGTTGAAGTAATAACCAATGGGGCTTACAGGGGTGTCTAGCTTCCTGGTGTTAAAAGTATACAACGACAAAGATCACCGCAATTGAAATATATAAGAAAACAAATTGATATTATTGTCGTTAATCAGATTATCTTTATCTCGATTCAATCACTTTTATATGACCAAGTAAACGTCTCTTTCATTGTATGCTCAATAAATAATGAAACCTTTATATCTGTGGGCTGTAGAGCCAAAATTATGGTCAGGTCCAGGCGGGCAACTGATAATAAGACATAAACAAAGGCTTTGCGTTCTAGAAAGTGACAGTCACACAGATTCATCAAATGAATACATGTTGTGATTTTGCATACCGTATATGTTATATTTATATAAATGTGGAGGTTGAAAGAAAATGAGACCAAACTTGCAGGTCTTAACAATATATTCGACATCGCACCCCGGGAATCGCACCCTGCCACCTGGACGCAGCAGATCACATAACGGCACCTGCGGCTCGCGCACGCGTCCAACCCTGGGCGTCCTTTGTATTCATTTAGGACAAATTGGACTAAATATTAGAACTCAGCAGATAGAACAGGAATAGTGTTACCATAATAAGGATAAGAGACAAACTGGTGTTAACAAAATTTTGCTGGCATCGTATAAATTATTAGATATTTCATACATACAAATAACAATAAGATTCAGAAATAACATGCCGGAGCTAGAGCTCTAAGCATTTAACTCGGGCAAGAAGAAACCCTCATAGTAATGTTGAAAAAATCAAGTAGTCTATGACAGTGGTCGACCTTATTGTCAAGTTCCTGGTTGATCCATTTTAGGGAAAACTACGTTTGTGAAATATCTCAATGCGGCTTTATATCCAAGTTATATTTTTTGAGAATGTTCAAGCACAATGTATAATTCAACAATACAAAATGAAAAAAGGAAAGGGAGTGTTTTGATGTCTCTTTAGGTAGCCTTGCCAGCATCTTCCGACCGTCTAGAATATTGGTGTATGAAAACTTACACAACACAAAAGAGCAAACATGGTACATAAACACAATAATAAAATATGGGTTTGATTGACTGTGTACAAGGAGAATAAGTATTTTCCCAGCAAACACGCAACGTTTTACAGAAAAGGTTTAAAGGGCATATATATTGCTCAGACAACATCATATCATAGGCAAGCTAATATTATGAGGACAATGAAAATGACTCCTTTTTTGAGAAAATAAGACGTTTAAAATTGATATTCCGTAAGCGGTGAGTTCCTTGTTCCGAGACAGATTTGAACTATATAGAAAAAGTTTGACGTCATGAAATGAAATGTGCCCACTTTGAAAGAATGGACTGTAAACATTCTCAATGCACAGAACGTATACTGTTGTTGTTCTCAGAAAAAAACTCTGAATCAAGTATTACAAATTTAATGGTTTTTAAACACATGGTTAAAATCAGCCGCTTCTTTATTATATATTAGTAAATTGTGATATTACAATTCATATGTATATTAACATCATGAGAAATATTTGGACTAAAAAATAAAAAATATTTTGAGCTTAGAATTTGAGCGTGATCAATATTGTATTTATTATGCAAATAAACTATTTTTGTTGACCATTGAAGGCCGCGCATTTATACATGCATGAACATGAAAAGAGCTCTAGGCACATGTGTTATAGTAAACATTAATCCACTCTTGATATTGGTATGGTTTATTCTATCATACGTTGTTTTAATGTGTAGTAATAAGCTTAAATGAAAAGGTGTTCGGAATTACCCCATTCTCCCCTATAGTTTCCTCTTCATTTACTTACGTCATTCAGCCGGCTGCCTTGAAAGTTAATATCGCTTCGAACGGGGGAAGGACCCGTACGAACCCAAACTTTACCAACACAATTTCTCTTTTTTCAGGAGAAATACGCATAAAAAATTGCAACGAGTGTCCTTTATGCCCTTTAAATGTCGGATTATATAAAAGGTATAAAAACGTTTTAATAACGCTCATAAACATTTTTGAAAACGTATTCGCGTAAATGGTTTTTATTCAAATGTTTCCCCCTCTTTCTGGTGTTCTTTGAGTCGGATACCAAAAGGCGGCCCGTTCCACCAATGTAGGAACTGGGGCAGTCACCGCAGGGGATCTCATAAAATGACATAAATGGGTTCCGGTTTTTGATGAGGGAGTGAGATCGATGAGGGTACTGGTAAAGAGCGCCACCACATCGTGTGAATTTTGACCAGCTCATCACGCCCTCTACTGTGCATCCTGTTGCCTATAAAAGCAATCAGTCAGATGTGATGAGTTGCCAGTCTGATGAAACCACTAGAGTAGTAGTGAAACGTCACTAAAACGTGGGTAAATCGCCATCGTTTTTAGTTGGAATTGTTCAAAATGAACAAAATTCACTGTTTAAATCAACATTCCTAATGAACTTGTTTATTAAATAAAATAAAAGGCATGTCTCAAATAACGGTCAATGTACGATGAATCAATTACTTTTCGTATTGATAAATGTTAATAATGGAAAACGTATCAGCTCGTTGGGTTTAGTTTGACACAACTTTATAACGACCTCAACAAAACGTAACTGTCAGTTTCTCCTTTAGTTTTGCCGCCTAGAATTGGCTCATTGAGGCACCGACAAAAGGCCTAGAGGAATGAAATAAATACAATTCTCAAAAAAGAAAACGATATTCTCTATTAATGCGATTGTCCACTGGAATTTCAAAACCCCAAATGGTCTTACTTGTTTTCTCGTTTGGTCTCTGTCGAGTGACCTGGGCCACTTTAATTTTATAAAATGTCGGGCTTTCTTTAACTGAACTATTGATACTTCATCGGTTACTCCATTTTCAATGCGGAAATTTGTAAAGAAAAACGCAAAACCGCGGATAAAAAAGTCGGTGTTTCAAAGTGTACTTTTTGGAAGCCCAAAAGGCCTCGTACTATTCCTGTAAGCAAATATTTTAAGCTAAATTTTGTTTAATGTACATAATTAAAGGCCAACTTTCAAAGCAGATTGAAATATTGTGGCAGCTATTGCTAACTGCTGTTTCAGTAATAGTCAAATAAAATTAATGTACATGCATTTTTGTTTGGATCATTATTTTACTGCCACAATATATGGCCCACTGGCAGTTTGAAATTAGCTGGAAATATCGATTTTGCTAAATCAACTTATATCACCGACGGTCAACCAAATTGAAAATAATAGCTCACATATATGGTATCCAAGAGGACAATACCCGTTTAATACTGGGCACAGACAAGGCTATAAGTAGCTAAAGGCATTGTCGACATGATCCGTTCAACCCGTTTTTTAAACTATAAAGGTAAAAATATAATGACAATTTTGATCCCCTCATGCAGCTGAATTTCATTTTCTCGCATTGGTGTTATCTTTAGATGCACCTGCAGACGGTGTGGAATATCTCACAAGCATATAGCGGTCAAAAAATGGTCAAGTTAATGATTTAAGTCAGGGGAATTTGCCTCTTATTGTACAAACACTGACAGGCGGGTAATTGGACGCAAACAACAAACAGGGTAAGTATCTGAACGTGCTGTGGAATTGTGATTCTCTTTATTAGTCGTGCGTTGCTCGGTTGGAAATGGTAAGACTCATTGCAGCGAGTCAATGTGACAATATACCTACCCATAGGTTTTGAAATTTTGTTGTGAGCAATAGTTAACACATAATGTTATTTATTAAATACGAACGTTATTACAGTTGGATAAAGTCATTTTAATGTAACACGTTTATTAAGGTAGGCATTTTCAATGCGTTTACTTACTAAAATGGACGAACCATTGCTTGGCAAAATGACCACATTGACAGCATTGTGCTCAAATTTAGAGTTAACTTGGATAGTGTCAATGCAGTATTGTAATACTTCGTTTACAAAACTGGAAAATAAACATTTGGAATTTTTTTCCGCACATTTAAACTTTTCTGCTCGTTTCTCCAATTTGCGAAATGTTACAAGACATTGATATTTTCTAGCTTATCGAAGTTGCAACAAGTCTAATTTAAAGGAAGGCGGATGATGTTTTTGTAAATTTAAGTCTTACCTCCGGTATTTTCCCCGATTCATATAAGATTGCTCATGTAACTCCTCTTTTGAAAAAGAGTAACTTGGACAAAGAGAGTCTCAGTAATTATAGACCAATTTCTAATCTATACTATGTCTCCAAGATTGTAGAGCGTGTTGTGTCAAAACAGTTGAATGAACATCTGCAAGCAAATAATCTGCATGCCATAACCCAGTCTGCTTATCGGAAGTTTCATTCAACTGAAACTGCTATGGTTCGTGTTATGAATGACTTGCTACGTGCAGTTGATAAACACAACGAGGCAGCGCTAGTTCTTTTAGATCTTAGCGCTGCGTTTGATACGATTGATCAGGAACTTCTGATACAGCGTCTTTCCGAGAGATTTGGAATTCATGGTATTGTTCTTGCCTTTTTAGATCATATTTGACTGGCTGCTCTCAGTTTGTAAATATTAATAACACTGATTCTGATAAACACATGTTATTCTGTGGAGTCCCGCAGGGCTCCGTTTTGGGACCACAGCTGTTCACCATGTATATTTCTCCCGTCGAAGATATTATCAATGCTCACGGTTTAGAGAAAATGCAATATGCTGATGACACTCAAATATACACAATTTTTAAGAAATCTGAAACAACAAATGTGCTTTCAAGACTAGAACAGTGCATTGATGATGTGAAGGCATGGATGATTCAGAACAAACTGAAACTCAACGATTCAAAAACTGAACTTATCCATGTTACTTCCCAATTCATTAACTCTGCTCGACTTCCTCCTGTAACAATTGGTACATCACTCATTGAACCCTCACCTGAGGCTCGTGATCTGGGCATCCTTGTGGATGATAAACTCTCTCTGAACAATCATATTACAAACATTTGTCGTACTGCTACTTATGCCATCTGGAAGATCAGCCAAATAAGGAAATATCTTGACAATACCCAAACTGAACGACTTGTCCATGCCTTTATAACATCTCATCTTGACAACTGCAACTCACTTCTTTATGGCTTACCTTGTGCTCAGATTGACAAACTTCAACGAATCCAAAACACTGCTGCGCGTCTCATCACCAGAACAAAGAAATCTGATCATATTTCAGGGTCTTAGAACAACTTCATTGGTTGCCTATCCACAAACGCATCATTTACAAGATTCTACTTCTTACATACAAAGCCGTCAATGGTCAGTCACCGGAATATATTGCTGAACTTGTTTCTTTTTACAATCCACCTCGGTCACTTCGTTCTAGTTCACAACACCAACTTGTTTCACCAAGATTTTCAACTTCTTATGCTAAGCGTGCCTTCTCAGTTGCCGCTCCCACACTATGGAATAAGTTACCAATTCATATTCGTCAAGCACCTCTGAACTCATTCAAATCGCAACTCAAAACTCACTTATTTATTTCAAATGTCATTTAATATGTATTTATTGTTTGTAGTGTAAGTTTGTAGTTTAAGATAGCATTTATTTTCTTGTTTGTAAAGGGCATAGAGACATGTTTTGTTTATGCACTTAAAAGCGCCTCCATATTATTATTATTATTATTTTAGCTTTACGTGGAATCACAAACAATCTTCCTTACAAAGGAAAACACGTGTATCACAATGGACTATTCAGTATACCAATATGGTATGGTATCAAGTATTTAAATGAGGCTATCATTCTGTTTACTCACATTTAAGACATTAATATTGAAATGGTAATGCTGTATTTAAGCATATCGTTACATTTTAAACATTTCCTTTCTTATAAAGGTATACGTACGAAGAAGGGTTAATGGTTGCAATAAATCACAGCACCTTACAAGAAATCTTTCTTGCTATATCAAAGAAGGAGGTTAATACATGCAATCTCTACAGTTTCTTGTCTAGAGAACTGGTTGGTCTGGTCCAATTTGAGCCATTTATAAAATGTTACCATGTACTCCTGTTTCTCATGCCATGATATATCATCATTTCAACCGATTCAAGGATTATCGATGAAAGGCTATTTTACTTATTTCAAGCATGGTTGCAGCGAGTGACTTTTGAAAGTCGTGTAAGGCATGACTTGCATGCAAATCAAATCCAACTGAATAAATGCAGCCTGCATCCAACGGACCAAAGCAGACCAATAATGGTTTTTTTTTTATTTTACTTAAGATGAACCTAATGTTCCATTTTCAATGATAGACAAAACAAAAAATATTCTTAGATTTAACTCTATTAGTATCTTTTATTAAGCGGTGTTTAGAGCTGTTATGGCCAAAAATATTACTGTTATGCCTTATCTCTAAGTAAGCATTGTTGAGTAAACATTAAACCAAAATTCTTAACGATAAGTTGATATTAGCGTTACTTTGCATGCTTTGAAACATATGATACGAATGGTGTTGTCATTAATTTGTTTGAGAGACACCACTTTTCAGCATTATTTCTTTATCGCTTTTACAATGTAAACTCCTCAACAAAAATTTGGAAAGTTTTTCAAGCATCTGTATCTCAAATTATTTGTGACATAATCATATCGTGTTGCATGGATTGCTACAATACTCCCCTTTACAATGACACCCCATTTGAAATAATAACATTTTTCACGACTGAGTACACGCCTTGTGAATGTAGTGGGGTCTCAAAAAGAATTTGCCAAATTGATCATTATTCTGTGCAGCAAGCTGCAATCCCATAACTTCATAATCTGGGACCTAATGCAATCCTCCAAGATGATACCGCTCGCCCCACATAGCCACGGTAGTCAACGACTACCTACAGAATATGGGAGTAGAGTCAAAATGGCCTGCCAGCAGTCCAGACCCGGGGGCCAGACCTCAACCCGATTGAACACTTGTGGGACCAGCTTGATCGTGCTGTGCGTGCCAGAGAAGCCCACATGCAACCACATTGAATGACCTGCGACGAATCCTTGTTGAAGAATGGAATTCCATCCCACAGTAACGTGTAATCAGGTCGGTGAGCAGCATGGGGAGAAGGTGCCTGACTATTGTGGCTGCATGTGGTTTTTCCACCGCTATTGAGGTTAGTGGCTAGCGTTGTTTGAAAACAGAATAATGGTCAATTTGGCAAATTCTGTTTGAGACCCCACTACATTCACAAGGCGCGTACTCAGCCGAGAAAAATGTTATGTTTCAAATGGGGTGTCATTGTAAAGGGGAGTATTTTAGCTATCCAGTGATATGCAACACGATATGAATATGTCACAAATATTTGGAGATACAGATGCTTGAAAAAACTTTCCGAACTTTTGTTGAGGAGTTTATTAAATGTCACTCCAATAAGCAAGATGACCAAGTGGCATGCTGCGCTGAACCTAGCGGACAATCAATACAGAATGTACCAGTGAAGCGTCGGTTTGAGCCGCAAGCGAACACCTTGGATTTCATCTACATTTTTTCGACCCTTTATTCTTGTTCCGTGTGCATAGAATGGAATTTTTTTCGCTGAAGGTTTTTTTCTTTGTCCCCCATCACTATTCTAGTGCTGATATTATAAACATTTCATATACGAAATGAAAGTTAAACATAATTATTTAAAAATTCAAAGCCCAAATTTGTCTAGGAAAGTTGTCTAAGATTTTCAGGTCTTTTTATATGTATATCTTCCATACTAAAGGTAAACAATTTTAAATGATGGTCGGCTTTAACTCACAGCTGCATAAACGTCAAGCACATATCATTAGATTGATCATTTAAATATCAAAAATATCAAAAATATCAATTTTAATAATTTGCCATAAAATTTGTATTACAGTCATCATGGTCATGGACAATAGTTTGGAATATTTTTATTTTTGTATCAAATGGAGTTTCCAATCATGTTGGGAACATGTTTATTGTTCTGGAGTAGTGCTCAATTGAATTTAATTGAAAGATACAAATGTCCTTTGATGTTTACATCACACAGTTTGTCAATTAAACAAAGAATCACCTGAGGAAGCGCATTACAAGGATCACATAATCGCAACACTTTTTGGCGGTCTCTTTGTATCACAAAATGAGATTATAGACACTAGCAAACTTTATCATTTAAACAAAAACTTAAACTCTCACTGTGACATGTTGAGATAAGTCTCTTGCGTGAGAAAACACAACTCAATATTAATTGGTGTGTCCACCCATTGTCAGCTCAAGGTCATGTCACGCGACATTCCCTCGACCAGGTTTGCCAAGTTTCCTTGTGGAATATCTCGCCAGCAAGCAATGTGGGTATGTCTTAGTTCCTGCAGGGTGATTAGTTGGTTGTCCATGTTACCAAACCTTCGGGATACTTTTGCCCATAAGTTCTCTATAGTGTTCATATCCGGGCTCAAAGCCGACCAGTCCAGGTGTTCTACATTCTCATTTTCAAGGAATTCCCTAACGCGTAGGGCTCTATGCGTAATGGTGTTGTCATCTTGGACCACGAAATTGTTCCCGAAGTCTCTTCTTGCAAACGAAAGCATAACTGTATCAAGAACATGCAGGTATTGGTCCTGGTTCATGTCTCCTTCTAGCATGTACAGGTGTGATTTCGACCTACTGTGAAATGCTCCCCATTCTGTGATTCCACCACCATCTCCCTGGACTCTAGGCAGGATACAATCCGCAAGCAGGGCTTGACCAACCTGTCTTCGGACCTTGAATCGGCCATCTTGTCTGTAGAGGGGGAACCAGGCCTCATCACTGAAGATCACATTACGCCAGTGGCCTACTGTCAAATTTCTATGTCTATGTGACCAAAGCAAGTGCGCATGCCGATGTCTTTGCAGAAGCATCACCTTTCTTATTGGTCGTCTTGCGAGAAAACCTGCACTAACCAGTCTATTGGTAACAGGCGCGTTAATGGACTTCTTTTGTTCGTAGCCGAGATGCAGACTTCGTGCGGCCATTGCGGCAAAGTCTCAGGAGAGATTAGTCTTCCCTGGTGGTTGTCTTTTGGGGCCGACCTGACCCTGGTCTAGGTGTAATAGTTGAGGTCTCACGACGTTTTTTTTTTTTATTTTAAAACGGCACCTTATGTAATTCCTAAAGCGGCACCAATACGTGAGTCAATGACGCGGGCGTATAAATATGTGCTCAACTCGCACCCTATTATCAAAAATATCGTATATACAACAGACAGATGCAACAAAGTAAAGCTGGTTTCTTCACACGGTAATGCAAAAGCCAACAGCTTATGAATCATATCGCTAAAACAACTGCGAAGGGATGCCTGATTGTTCATTTGTCAGGCATAAGATGCCATTGTCCTACATTACGTATTGTATGATATGGAATGGTACCTAAGAGCTTGCCAAACACCCGTGACCCATTTTGCATGGCTGACAGGTCATTGATGGTATGAAATCTGCACTTAAAAACAGGGCTATGCAAAAAATAAAAATATTCCAAACTTTTGTCCATGACTGTATATCGCGAATTTTCACAGTCAAGACAGAGGGACGTGGACTATAGACACCGGTACAAAAGTATGAAAGAAAAATAATAATAAACACAAATGGGACAGGAAGTGAGATGGCATACGTTGAGAGAAGTGTGATAAAAAAATGCAAATGAGGTAAGGATAATTGAATACAAATTGCTGAATAGACCAATTGCTGAATAGAAATTACATGAAAATGATAAATAATGAGAATAAAAAAAGAAAGGGCCTAGCCTAGGGGAATATAATATGAATAAATTGAAATTAGGAAAAGATGTAAACAAATTATATAGGCTGTATCAAAAATGATGGGTACCCAACAGTTTCACATGGCTATGGACAGCGAAATGATGGAGGCCTAAATAGTACATGGCGCTATGGGTTTGGGATTCTATGCCCCCTGTGGTTCCCACGAGGGGTCGAAGGTCACTGTGGGGGAAATGTTTTAAAATAGTCCCACCATATTGTAATGTATCTCAAATTCTTCCTCTCATCACAAGTAATAAAAAAGGCAAGTGTCATATTTTTCTACGGTGCTTAGTTTAGGAGTTATAAGGTCGAATCTTTTAGTAGGTCAAATGTCAAAAATTTTATACACAGAGGTCAAAATTACAAAATAGTTCGATTTCATCAAAACTGGTCTCAAATTACTCCCATTAACATTAGAAATATCAAACATATACTTAATTCATAATCTAAGTGCATGTTTGTATTGTCATATGTCCCCCTTTAGATTTCATGCAGCCAAAGTCCAATAGAAATATGTACAAGCATAACATTTGACCCATGATTTCATTTGATTCTGAGGTTATATATTTCTCAAATAAATTATTTTCCTATTTGATTTGCCGAGAGGGGTAATTTCAGACAAATTTCGATTTATTCGGTACATTTTGAAAATTTAGCTTCTGTGCATGAGATATTTGACATTTTGACCTTATTTACTCTATAACTCCTGAACTACGCATCCTAGTGCAATATGACAATTGACGTTTTTATTCCTAGCAATAAGCGGAACAATTTGAGATATATTTACAGCATGATAAAACAGATATTAACTTTTGGCCCCATCATGACCTTGGAACTCTCGTGGTAAGCATAGGGGGCATAGAAAAAAATTGAACTTATTCCAGTTTTATTCTTTGAGGTGTAAGGATGCCAAAAAAACATTGGTTCCACTAATGTAGGAAAAAAGATCCAAAACCAAAAATCACCCCTTGGTGCCCTGTACTAAAACTATCAATTGTGGACATTTCAATATGACCCATTACTGTATTGTAAAGAACATGCATGCATGTGAATAAACATGAAAACTCATGGATACCAATTATTTTGATACATCCTGTGGTGGTTTTTTTGTGTGTTTTTTTTTTACGACATGGCATAACTGGGCATTAACAGCAGAGACAAATAAATCATTCAGAAGCTGCTGACGAGGATGCACCCAGAAAGCGATTAACCTCCCTGCTAAAGCTGGCCCTCGATCTAATGGCTGGAATTTGGGCAGGTAGAGAATTCCATAATTGGGCTGTAGATGGTAGAAATGATCTTTCATGGCTGACAAGGTTTGATCTTGGGACTTCCACTGCTAGGTCATGGGATCTCACAGACCGTCGCAACCTGGGGTCATGGACATGGATGTCTGGCATCAGCTGGCATAACAACTCAGGGGCCCCTTGTAAAACATACGATGGAAGAGGGTGGCTGCTCCAACTGCCCTGCGGTGGCTCAGTGGCTGAATACGATGATCTTCATACTCATTTGTTGGCAGACCAATGACACGCTTAGCTCTATTTTGGATGGAGTCAAGCTGAGCTAGTGAGGTGGGAGTTGCACCAGTCCAAGCACTGCTGGCATATTCCATTTTTGATCGTATCATGGCCTTGTAGATAATGGCTCTCTGTGCAGGTAGAATATAGGGCGAAGCTCTTCTGAGGAGTCCCAGTCGCTGACCGGCTGTCTTAGACATTTTAGTGACTACTTGGTTCCAGGACAAGTTGTTATTCAATGTAAGACCTAGAAAGTCCACGCTGTCAGCTTCTTCAAGAGTTACACCGAAAAAGTGAAGTGGTGGATGGTTGCCATCAGCATCTCTTCGGTTGGAGATTTACATTTGGCAGCACCAAACAGGACATTCCATGTCTTAGCCCATGTCTCGATCTTGGCCAAATCCCGGTTGAGAGATGCTGCAGCAGGAAGTCTATCTTCTCTGGATTTGATGAAGGACATAATGGTAGCATCATCTGCGTACAAGATTGACTGGTTGTTCAGATCTTGTGAGATGAAGATTATAAACAGGAGGGGCCTAGTATGGAGCCCTGGGATACCCCAGCATTGATTCTTTTCGTTCCAGACTCCCTCCCATTCAGGACGACCTTCAGTGACCTATCTTTGAGATAGTCCGTCAGCCAAGCATGAAGAGTACCTGAAAACCCTAGTGCAGAAAGTTTCTCAAGCAGACCAGTGTTCCACATACGGTCAAAAGCTCTGCTGATGTCAAGGCAGACGACACGTGCTTCTTCTCTGTTGTTGAGTGAGTTGGCAAGACATTGAGAGACATATGTCAAAGCATCTGATGTAGAGTGACCAGCCCTGAAACCAAACTGCCGAGGGGAGATCAGATGATGTTCATCCAGGTGTTTCCACATTTTCTTACTAACGAGCTTCTCCATCACTTTTGACATAATACACAGCAGAGAGATGGGCTTGTAGTTTCCAGGTGAATGTTTATCACCCTTCTTGTAGCAAGGGATGACATGCGCACACTTCCACTGAGCTGGCATGTAGACAAATTAAATATGAGTGGGAATAAGAGTCTTGGCCTGCACTCAAGAGAAACAAATTGTTATAATGAAATATGATTGAAAAACAGAAAGTAGATAAATAAACTAAATGAAAATTGAGGGGAGGGAAAATGCGGAATAATGCAAAAAATATTATTAAAGTACAAGTTTATCATCTCCTTCCTGGATCTTCAGATCATGCGGCTGGGTGGTACGGGGTCGCCTATCCTGAACGTCTCCTTGCTAACACGAACAGTGTCGGGCTGTTGCATACAGACTCGATGCTCTGTGGGATCACAGATAGAGTGGGTAAAAGGGAGGTTGAAGTAATGACCAACAGGGCTTACAGGGGTGTCCTGGTGTTAAATGTATACAACGACAAAGATCACCGCAATTGAAATATTTAAGAAAACAAATTGATATTACTGTCGTTAATCAGATTATCTTTATCTCGATTCAATCAATTTTATATGACCAAGTGAACGTCTCTTACATTGTATGCTCAATAAATTCTCATGAAACCTTTATCTCTGTGGGCTGTAGAGCCAAAATTATGGTCAGGTCCAGGCGGGCAACTGAAAATAAGACATAAGCAAAGGCTTTGCGTTCTAGAAAGTGACAGTCACACAGATTCATCAAATGAATACATGTTGTGATTTTGCATATATGTTATATTTATAAAAGGTTGAAAGAAAATGAGCCCAAACTTGCAGGTCTTAACAACATGTTCGACATCACACCCCGGGGATCACACCCTGCCACCTGGACGAGACAGATCACACAACGGCACCCGCGGCTCGCACATGCGTCCAACCCTTGGGCGTCCTATGTATTCATTTAGGACAAATTGGACTAAATATTGGAACTCAGCAGATAGAACAGGAATAGTGTTACCATAATGAGGATGGTTGGAAGAAAATAAGACCAAACTTGCAGGTCTTAACAACATATTCGACATCACACCCCAGGAATCGCACCCTGCCACCTGGACGAGACAGATCACATAACGGCACCCGCGGCTCGCGCACGCGTCCAACCCTTTGGCGTCCTTTGTATTCATTTAGAACAAATTGGGCTAAATATTTGGACTGAGCAGATAGAAGAGGAATAGTGTTACCATAATGAGGATAAAAGGCAAACTGGTATTTGATAAATGTTGCTGGCATCGTACAAACTATTAGATACTAGTATTTCATACATACATATAACAATAAGATTAATAAATTACATGCCCATGTCAGAGCTCAAAGCATTTAAACTCGGGCAAGAAGAAACACTCATAATTTAACTAGCCAACTTGATCTACAAGATGGATAAGTAATGGTAATGATATGACAGTGGTCTACCTTGTTGTCAAGTTCCTGGTTGATCCATTTTGGGGCAAAACTACGTTTGTTATATATATCTCAATGCGGCTTTATATCCAAGGTATATTTTTGCAAGACTATGTTGCTATCGTACATATGTGAACATTAGACGTACAAATACCTGTCTAGGAGAATGTTTAGAAACTTCAAGCACAATGTATAATACAACAATACATACATGTAAAGAACATTTTAGATATCTTGAAACTAAAATAATCATGATCAATTCCTACATAATGTACATTGTACATTATGTAGGAATTGATCATGATTATTTTAGTTTTGTATTCCAACAAAAGAAACGCTTAAACTATCATTATTTTGGCTTAAAATGACCAGAAAACTTTCCTGACAGTTGTTACTAGTAATATTTTTAAATATTTGGCAAAGACTATTGAAATAAAATTTTGACCGAAATTTTATATTAAGGCTTTAAGCCATTTTCCTTGCGTTCGTGTATGTATGTTTGTTTCGGTTTAGATCAAATCAAGAAGACCTTGAGCAAATACGCAATAGGCATGTCTCAAATAACGGTCAATGTACGATGAATCAATTACTTTTCGTATTGATAAATGTTAATAATGGAAAACGTATCAGCTCGTTGGGTTTAGTTTGACACAACTTTATAACGACCTCAACAAAACGTAACTGTCAGTTTCTCCTTTAGTTTCGCCGCCTAGAATTGGCTCATTGAGGCACCGACAAAAGGCCTAGAGGAATGAAATAAATACAATTCTCAAAAAAAGAAAACGATATTCTCTATTAATGCGATTGTCCACTGGAATTTCAAAACCCAAAATGGTCTTACTTGTCTTCTTCATTTCGTCTGGTCTCTGTTGAGTGACCTGGTCCACTTTAATTTTAGAAAATGTCGGGCTTTCTTTAACTCAACTATTGATACTTCATCGGTTACTCCGTTTTCAATACGGTAATTTGTAAAGAAAAACGCAAAACCGCGGATTAAAAAAGTCGGTGATTCAAAGTGTACTTTTTGGAAGCCCAAAAGGCCTCGCACTATTTCCTGTAAGCAAATATCTTAAGCTAAATTTAGTTTAATGTACACAATAACAGGCTAATTTTCAAAGCAGATTGAAGTATTGTGGCAGCTATTGCTAACTGCTGTTTCAGTAATAGTCAAATAAATGTACATGCATTTTTGTTTGGATCATTATTTTGCTGTAATTGGAAGATATGGCCCACCAGCAGTTAGCTCAAATTAGCTGGAAATATCGATTTTGCTAAATCAACTTATATCACTAACGGTCAACCAAATTGAAAATAATAGCTCACATTATAGGGTATTCAAGAGGACAATACCCTTTAAATACTGGGCACAGACAAGGCTATAAGTAGCTAAAGGCATTGTCGACATGATCCGTTCAACCCGTTTTTTAAACTATAAAGGTAAAAATATAATGAAAATTTTGATCCCTCATGCAGCTGAATTTCATTTTCTCGCATTGGTGTTATCTTTAGATGCACCTGCTGACGGTGTGGAATATCTCACAAGCATATAGCGGTCAACAAATAGTCAAGTTAATGATTTCAGTCAGGGGAATTTGCCTCTTATTGTACATACACTGACAGGCGGGTAATTGGACGCAAACAACAAACAGGGTAAGTATCTGAACGTGCTGTGGAAATGTGATTCTCTTTATTAGTCGTGCGTTGTTCGGTTGGAAATAGTAAGACACATTGCAGCGAGTCAACGTGACAATATACCCACCCATAGGTTTTTAAATTTTGTTGTGAGCATTAGTTGGAACTTAATGTTAGATTAATAAACGTTATTACAGTTGGAGAAAGTCATTTTAATGTAACACTTTTAATATGCTATGCATTTTCAATGCGTTTTCATAGGAACTCCACCCAATTAGCGGAATACTATTTGGGTTGTACTTTTCTTGTTCCATTCAAAAGACATGTTTTACTTAAAAGCTTAATGTACGATTTCCTTCAAATTTAAAATATGTCATTATATACTCTCTCTCTCTCTCTCTCTGTGTCAGGTGGCGCTGTGTAGCGCTGCTGTGGTCTTCACAAGAGTACGCCATCTCACTCGATCTGATGCCAAGTGCGTTGCACCTTGCATTCCCTGGTTAGAAACCAGCTTCACGTCATTAGTCCAAGATGTTGGTGGACGCCCTCTTCCTCGTTTGCCTTCCATAGCCCCTTGCAAAATCTGTTTTTCTATACCTCCATGTTTCCTGACAATATGGCCAAAGTACTTCAGCTTTCTCTCCATTATGCCGCTTCTGATGGTTAGACTTGTACCAATCTTGTCGAGGATCCAGGAATTTGTTCTCCTGTCTTTCCATGTCACTCGTAGAAGCCTCCTGTAACACCACATCTCAAAAGCATCTACTCTTTTCCTATCATTCTTGGTCATAGCCAAAGACTCGCATCCATAAGTGGCAATGGAAAACACAGTTGCACGAAGTAGGCGTACCTTGAGGTCAATGGATAGGCCTCTGCTTTTCCATATGCTTGACATGCCCTGCACAGTTGTCCTTGCAATAGCCAGTCTTCTCTTAATTTCAGTTGTGCTGTCACCACTGTTGTTAATCATTGAACCCAGATATTCAAATTGCTTCACCTCCTCAATCTGCTGTCCATCTATCACAAACTCATCACTTTTCCGCTCTCTGTCTACAACCATTATTTTTGTCTTCTTTGTGTTCAGGAGAAGGTGTTTTTCTTCGCTGGCCTCTTTGATGCGCTTCAAAAGATCAATCAGCTCTACTCTGCTGCTACAAATAAGAGTGGTATCATCGGCGTACCTCAGGTTAGTAATTCTTGTACCGCCAAACTTCACTCCACCTTCAAACCCCTCCAAAGCTGTTCTCATTATGTCTTCAGAGTAGATGTTAAATAGGTTTGGTGATAGCACACAGCCCTGTCGTAAGCCTCTTCCAATCTTGAACCAATCTGTGTCTCCACTACTTGTTCTGACTGCCGATTCTTGGTCTTCATATAAGCAGCTGATCAGATCCACAAGATGACTTGGGAAACCCATCTTTTCATAGTTTCCCACATCTGAGGGTGGCTAACACAGTCAAAAGCTTTACTGTAATCTATGAAGCACATGTAAAGAGGAAGTCTATGCTCTCTGCATTTCTCAATCACATTCCTGATATTGACAATTTGGTCCATAGTCCTTCCTTCACGAAATCCTGCCTGCTCATCAGATATTTCTTGCTCCATTTTGTTCTTCATTCTCTTGATGATGATCTTCAGAAGCACTTTACTTGCATGACAAATCAGGCTGATGATCCGGTGATTGGCACACTCTTTCAAATTTCCCTTCTTTGGCAATGGAATAAATACTGCCCTGCACCAGTCTCTCGGCCATTTCTTCTTTTTCCAGATGATACCACATAGACGCCACATTAGGTCTATCCTTCTTTCCCAGTTGCCTTCCACAACTCAGAAGCTACATTATCAATGCCAGGTGACTTAGCATTTTCATTTGTTCCATGGCAAGCTCAACTTCAGATCTCAATGGTGGAGGTTCTTCCTCACTCGTTTCACACTGTACATACACCTTGTCATCTTGTGCCTCAAACAGCTGGGAACTATACTGAACCCATCGCCTTTTGATGTCTACACTTTCGGTAAGAGTGTTACCTTTCTCATCATTTATAACATCCATCCTGGGGGTCCACTTCTTGGTAAGTTCTTTGGCAATACCAAAAGCTATTTTTGAGTCACCCTTACATCTTTCCATTTCCACACATTTCCTTTCGATGTAGTTTCTTTTGTCCTCCTTAACACTTTTGGAGACCTCTTTGTTTAAGCGTGCCCATTCTTCCTTTCCTCCATCTGCCTTTGCTCTCTTCCTGTCATCAGCTAGGTTTAAGGTCTGCTGAGAGATCCACGGCTGTTTCCGTTTCATCTTTCTAGGGATGTACTTCTTTGCTGTGCTCTGGACTGTTTCTTTCATGTCTTCCCACAATTCATTTGGGGTCTGCTCTTCTTCATTAACTTTCAGTAACTCGTCAAACCTGTTCTTCACATCCACTGAATATTGAGTGGGAATGTTGTCAACATCATACCTGGTAGGTGGTGCATTTCCTCTCTTAGCTCTCAGTTTTAGTTTTACTTTGGCAACAAGTAGCTGATGGTCACTACCACAGTCAGCGCCTGGTCGTGTCCTGACATTTTGGAGTGATGTTCTCCACCCCTTCCTGACCATGATGTAATCGATCTGGTTTCTTGTTCTATCTCCTGGGCTCATCCAAGTCCACAGTCTCCGTGGATGATGCTGAAATAACGTGTTCCCAATGACTAGGTTATTAGCTTCACAAAATTCCTCCAGTCTGTCTCCACGTTCATTTCTGATCCCAAGTCCATATTAGCCTATACACCCAGTTTTCTCCTTCATTTTGCCAATCTTAGCATTCCAATCCCCCAGTACGATGAGTAAGTCTCTTCTAGGTATACTATCCATAACTCCTTGTACCATCTCATAGAAGTCTGTCATCTCGCTCTCTGATGCATCTGATGTTGGTGCATACACTTGTATGATAGATACATTTAAAGGATGTCCTTGCAGTCTTACAGTCATCACTCTTTCATTTATTGGATTATATCCCAAAACACACTTGGCTGTGGTTCTTTCTATTATGAAACCCACACCTCCTCGTTTCCTTCCAGTATCTTTTCCAGAATAGATGAACATACTTCCATCATCTGTAGTGAACCTCCCTTGACCAAGCCACCACAACTCTGTTACTCCTAGGATCTTAATATTGTTTGCAACCATCTCCTTCTCCACAACTTCAATCTTTCCTCCTGACATACTGCGTACATTCCATGTAGCAATATTTATTGGCTTCCTTAAAGGGGTGCTGTTCCTTTCCTTCCTGGGACCGTCAAGAACAGGACTTCCTGTAGCAGGCTTTAATCCTGATCTGTCATCACCAACAGGTGTACTCTGAGCAGCATCTCTCTCTTCCCCAGTAGCCATTGACGTATCTTCCGGCCTGCGGGTCGCACCTTCCGATACCATCGTTTTCTTTTGACTTTGTACTCTCATGCTTACATTCAAGGCCAAATAGTACGGTGGGTGGCCAGGTCCTTCCGTACCAACAGTAGAGGGCCATTCCTGAGTTCTTACAGTACTAGCCTCCTCTTGACACAAACCATCTCCCTGGATGCCAGATATGAGCTTTGTGTAATTGTGTTTTGTCGTTGACCATACGGTTGATTCCTCCGGCGCAACACATACATCAATGCTGTTGACCATTGACGACTATTTAAACCATAGCTAGTATTCGCTATTTACCCATAGCTGGATTACAGAAGGTTCACCCTACAAAAGTGTCCCTTCCTTCTGCCTACTCATACCACACTGGCGAGGTAACATGGTAGAGGCTGGATGAGCTCCGAGTTGGAAGAGAGGAGTTCTTGAAGTCAGCTCTTGCTGTTATACTGACAGGGGGTCTCAGCGCAAAACAGCATTATATACTCAAAACAGCATTATATACTCAAAATACTGAAATAATACTAGTAATAATTATCGGGAATGGTTTCTGTTAATTTTGAGCTGAAATAACGAGGTAAAGTGAAAGAAACACTGTTTGTTATTTTGGTCGTTTAACACGCAGTTCTATGGGAGGACATAAAGTCATAATTCTTTGAATTATGACTTTATGTCGAACTTTGCTCTGTTTACCTACAAACACAAAAAATTTGGCTGATTCCATTTAGGTGCAAGTTGTGACATGTGTAAACATTACAAATATGCCAAAAAATCAGGTTTGAAAAAAATTAACCAAATTTATATTATAAGATCGTACATTATGACTTTAATAAAATTAGCGTAAGACAAATCATGCCTCAATGGAAGAGCCAACGACAGCATTGTACTCAAATTTAGAGTTAACTTGAACAGTGTCAATGCAGCATTGTAATATTTCATTTGAAGACCTGAGCGCAAGAAGACTGTAAGTCCACATGGCCCCTCAACATGTATACACTAAAGTTTCGTATAGTTTCGTATCGTTTGGTAATGTTTTATACATGTTCGGGGTGCAAAACAGATCTTTCACAACCTTTCATGATGTTTTCACCCTGGAACATGTACTAAACATTATAAAACCCTAAGAAACTATACGTAACTTTTGTGTATACATGTTGTGGGGCCAAGTGGACTTACGGTCTTCTTGCGCTCAGGTCTTCATTTACAAAACTGGAAAATAAACGTTTGGAATTTTGTCCGTACATTTCTGCTCGTTTCTCCACAAAAAACATATTGAATGTGTGTTGGTATTTTAAAATAGCTTATCGAAGATTCAATAAGTCTAATTCGTGAATTAAAGGTGGGCGGATGATGCTTTTAGCTTGACGTGGAGGTTTTTCATCACAAACAATCTGCAGCAGTTTGGATATCAGAGGCAAACGCGTGTATCACAATGGACTATTCAGTATAACAACAGAATGTATCAGTGAAGCATCGGTTTGAGCCCCAAGCGAAGACGTTAGGTTGCATCAAAAAAATGTCGACCCTTTATTCTTGTTCCGAGTGCATGGAATGGGATTTTTTTCGCTGGAGTTTCTTTGTACCCATCACTAATCTAGTGCTAATATCGTATGCGGTAGTGATTATTATGAACATTTCATATACTAAATGAAAGTTAAACATAATCATTTAAAAATTCAAAGCCAAAAAAATATCAATTTTTAATAATTTGCCATACAATTTATAATATATCGCGAATTTCAAAAAAATCAAAATAGTGTGATATCATGTGCTCTCATGTCTCACAAAAAATACAATGCAAAGGATGTTATCCGCTCCCTTAATATCACTGTGTCCTTATTTTGCTCGTGACTATTTTGTGTGACTTCTTCGCTAAGTAAACGATTTTACGGGTATCCACACTTTATTGAATGGCAAGGTCACAGGCAGCGTTCTGCCTGAAAGTGACAAGACAACAGATACGCATACGCAATCAAGACAGAGGGATATGGACTATAGACACGGGTACAAAGTTTGGAAATAAAATAATAGAAAACAAACTGGGACAGAAAGTGAGATGGCGTACGTTGAGAGAAGTGGGATCAAATTAATAATGAGGAAAGGATAAATGAATACAAATTGCTGACCAGACAAATTGCTGAATAGAAATTACATGAATTAAGAAAAGATATGATAACGTAAAATTACGGGATAATATGACAAATGATATAGGCTGTATCAAAATGATTGGTACCCATATATCAAAAAGCAGATGCACCTGGTATAGCAAAAGGGTGTAAACTATCAATCGTAGAAATTTCAAGATGATTTAATGCTGCATTTGGAAGGAAGCAACATGCTTGTCAACAAATTTTTGTTTGCTTGCCTTCCTTCGACCGACCCAAAATTAGCCAAAATCAGGATCTGATTGGAAAAGAGATAAATAAAATAAATGAAAATTGAGGGGAGGAAAAATGCTGAATGGTGCAAAAAATATTATTACATGATACGCGAAGCGACGAGAAACGATACCCAGAGAAAAAAAATACCCAGTAATAAAATAGCGCGGCGGCGCTATTTTATTACTGGGTATTTTTTACTGATACAATATTTATGTGGGAAAATAACCAACGGGCCTTTCAGAAAGGCTACATGAACAGTGTCGTGCGGTTACCTACAAACCTGGTGCCCTGTAGGATCACAGATAGAGTGGGTAAAAGGAAGGTTGAAGTAATGACCAACAGGGCTTACAGGGGTGTCAGAGGATGGTTTAAGGAAGCCCCATCATGCACTGCAAACGTGTTATCACCAGAGTTTCAACTGCCACTTTACTTTTCAAATCCCATTGAATTCTGTGCAAAAGATGTTGTTTAAGAATTGTGCGTGTGTCATTATTACTTGGTCGATTTCAGATCTAAAGTGATCACACCTTCTGTAGGTAACATAAAATGTGAAATCGACCAGCATTGTGAATACGTTTTTATTGTAAATATTTATTATATCAGTCCAAATTCAAATTTAACCATGTCCGTCAATGCAATGTGCGCGCAGTGGTGTCATGTTCACTCACACAGCTGTGCTAACCGCAAGTCAACACAGTGGCTTGGTGGGAAGTGCTTAAATCATCCTCTGCAGGGGTGTCTAGCTTCCTGGTGTTAAATGTATACAACGACAAAGATCGCCGCAATTGAAATATTTATTTAAAAAAAAGATATTATTGTCGTTAATCAGCTTATCTTTATCTCGATTCAATCACTTTTATATGACCAAGTAAATGCCTCTTACATTGTATGCTCAATAAATAATGAAACCTTTATACATGTATCTGTGGGCTGTAGAGCCAAAATTATGGTCAGGTCCAGGCGGGCAACTGAGAATAAGACATAAATAGAAAGTGACAGTCACACAGATTCATCAATGTAGGTTGAAAGAAAATGAGACCAGACTTGCAGGTTAACAACATATTTGACATCACACCCCGGGAATCGCACGCTGCCACCTGGACGAGACAGATCACACAACGGCACCCGCGGCTCTCGCACGCGTCCAACCCTTGGGCGTCCTTTGTATTCATTTAGGAAAAATTGGACTAAATATTTGTATTGAGCAGATAGAAGAGGAATAGTGTTACCCAAATGAGGATAAACGGGAAACTGGTGTTTATCAAATTCTTCATTTTAGGTTCCAAGAATATTCAGATACGAATCAATTTTGCTGGCATCGTCCAAATTATTAAATATTTCATCATACAAATAACATTGAGATTCATAAATAACATACCCAAGTCAGAGCTCAAAGCATTTTAAAACTCGGGCAAGAAGAAATCCTCATATAGTTTAATTAGCCAACTTGATCTACGCAGTGAATAAGTAATAGTTAAAAAAATCAAGTAGTCTATTTGTATGATAGTGGTCGACCTTATATTGTCAAGTTCCTGGTTGATCCATTTAGGGC
The DNA here is from genome assembly GCF_039555335.1 of Amphiura filiformis. Taxonomy (NCBI): domain Eukaryota; kingdom Metazoa; phylum Echinodermata; class Ophiuroidea; order Amphilepidida; family Amphiuridae; genus Amphiura; species Amphiura filiformis. The sequence continues at coordinate 49,709,116 of NC_092632.1, read as the reverse complement.
AGAACTACATATCTCAATGCGACTTCATATCCAAGTAATATTTTTTACAAGACTCTGTCGATATCGTATATATATGAACAGTAGGAGAAAATGTTTAGAAGCACAATGTATGATACAACAATATAAAATGAAAAAAAAATGAAAGGGGGTGTTTTGATGTCTCTCTGGGTAGTCTTGCCAGCATCTTCCTACCGTCTAGAATATTGGTGTATGAAAACTAACATAGTATGAACTACATTGTAAATAGGTCCAAATGTCTGATATAAAAAGAGCAAACATGGTACACAATAATAAAATATGGGTTTGATTGGCTGTGTACGAGGAGGATAAGTATTTTCCCAGCAAACACTCAACGTTTTACAGAAAAGGTTTAAATGTCGGGTTATATGAAGGGTATAAAAACGCTTTAATAACATTCATAAACATTTTTGAAAACTAACATTCTTACAGAATGTTAGTTAACTGTTGACAAAATATTTTGCTAAATATTTGCCCAAAATATTTTACAATAACGTTTTAAAAACGTATTCATGATTTTTGTAAAACCCAAAATTTAAAAGTTATTAAAACGTTTTCAATACATGTGTAAAGAACATTTTTGTGTTTGCTGGGTTAATATAGTTGGTTATCTTGAATTATGTCCAATATGTAAGAAGTAATGATTATTTTTTATTTGTATTCCAACAAAAGAAACGCTTATAAACGCGTATGTGATGGAATCAAGCAAAATCAGTCGGAACTCGGAAATATCGATTTTGAGATATAGCAAAACAAAGGAAATATGTGACCCATCACATCGAAACACGGCAGTTGTCGGAAACCCACATTTAAAGATAATAAAGAAAATGTGTTCCGAAAAATAAAGAAAATAATAAGGATTTTGAATTCTATTTGTCACATAAAATCACCATTCTACATACGACATCAATGGAAGAGGTGTCAACAAATCCATTGTGTTAATTAAGCGGTAAGATAGTAAGTGAGGTTTCTTTCAACTCATAGTGAGTTTTCTATCAACTCATTAGTTTGACTTAAAATGACCAGAAAACTTTCCTGACGGTTGTTGCTAGTAATAAAAGTGTATGGCAAATAATAACCAAATACAATTTTGACCCAAATCATATATTGAGGCTTTAAGCCATTTTCCTTGCGTTCGTGTATGTATGTGTTTCGTTTTAGATCAAACCAAGAACACCTTAAGCAAATACGCATAGGCATGTCTCAAATAAACGATAAATGTACGATGAATCAATTACTTTCCTTATTGATAAATGTTTATAATGGGAAACGTGTCAGCTCATTGTGTTTAGTTTGACACAACTTTATAACGACCTCAACAAAACTTAACTGTCAGTTTCATCTTTTGTTTCGCCGCCTTTGAGGCACCAACAAAAGGCCTAGAGGAATGAAATAAATACAATTCTCAAAAAAAGAAAACGATATTCTCTATTAATGCGATTGTTCACTGGAATTTCAAAACCCCAAATGGTCTTACTTGTTTTCTCGTTTGGTCTCTGTCGAGTGACCTGGGCCACTTTAATTTTAGAAAATGGCGGGCTTTCTTTCACTGAACTATTGATACTTCATCGGTTACTCCGTTTTCAATACGGTAATTTGTAAAGAAAAACGCAAAACCGCGGATGAAAAAAAAAGTCGGCGATACAAAGTGTACTTTTTGGAAGCCCAAAAGGCCTGGCACTATTTCTTGTAAGCAAATATCTTTAGCTAAATTTAGTTTAATGTACACAATTAAAGGCCAATTTTCAAAGCAGATTGAAGTATTGTAGCAGCTACTGCTAACTACTGTTTCAGTTATAGTCAAATAAATGTATATGTATTTCTATTTGGATCATTATTTTACTGCCACAAGATATGGCCCACTGGCAGTTTGAAATTAGCTGGAAATATCGATTTTGCTAAATCAACTTATATCACCGACGGTCAACCAAATTGAAAATAATAGCTCACATTATTATGGTATCCAAGAGGACAATACCCTTTTAATACTGGGCACAGACAAGGCTATAAGTAGCTAAAGGCATTGTCGACATGATCCGTTCAACCCGTTTTTAAACTATAAAGGTAAAAATATAATGACAATTTTGATCCCCTCATGCAGCTGAATTTCATTTTCTCGCATTGGTGTTATCTTTAGATGCACCTGCTGACGGTGTGGAAATTCTCAAAAGCATAGCGGTCAAAAAATAGTCAAGTTAATGATTTCAGTCAGGGGAATTGTCCTCTTATTGTACAAACACTGACAGGCGGGTAATTGGACGCAAACAACAAACAGGGTAAGTATCTGAACGTGCTGTGGAAATGTGATTCTCTTTAATGGTCGTGCGTTGTTCGGTTGGAAATGGTAAGACACATTGCAGCGAGTCAACGTGACAATGTACCCACCCATACGTTTTGAAATTTTGCTGTGAGCATTAGTTGGGAAAGGGTATTTTAATGTAACACTTTTATTAAGCTAAGAATTTTCAATGCGTTTTCATGGAAACTTCACCCGATTACCTCAATACCATTTGGGTTGCACTTTACATGTTCCATTCAAAAGACATGCATTACTTACTAAAATTAACGTAAGACAAATCATGCCTCAATGGAAGAGCCAGTGATTGGCAAAATAACCACAACGACAGCATTTTACTCAAATTTAGAGTTAACTTGAACAGTGTCAATGCAGCATTGTAATATTTCGTTTACAAAACTGGAAACTAAACTAAAATATAATATAATGAAAATGTTGATACGCTCATGCAGCTGAATTTCATTTTCTCGCATTGGTGTTATCTTTATATCACCTGCTGACGGTGTGGAAAATCTCACAAGCATAGCGGTCAAAAATGGTCAAGTTAATGATTTAAGTCAGGGGAATTTGCCTCTTATTGTACAAACACTGACAGGCGGGTAATTGGACGCAAACAACAAACAGGGTAAGTATCTGAACGTGCTGTGGAAATGTGATTCTCTTTATTGGTCGTGCGTTGTTCGGTTGGAAATGGTAAGACACATTGCAGCGAGTCAACGTGACAATATACCCACCCATACGTTTTGAAATTTTGTTGTGAGCATTAGTTGGAACTTTAGATTTATTAAATACGAACGTTAATGCAGTTGGAAAAGGGCATTTTAATGTAACACTTTTATTAAGCTAAGAATTCATGGAAACTTCACCCCGATTACCTCAATACTATTTAGGTTGCATTTTACATGTTTCATTCAAAAGACACATTTGACTAAAATTAACGTAAGATAAATCATGCCTCAATGGAAGAACCAGTGCTTGGCAAAATGACCACAACGACAGCATTGTACTCAAATTTAGTGTCAATGGACAGTGTCAATGCAGTATTGTAATACTTCGTTTTACAAAACTGTAAAATAAACATTTAGAATTTTTCCGCACATTTAAATTTTTCTGCTCGTTTGAATTGAATATATTGATATTTTGAAATGGCTTATCAAAGTTTTGATAAGACTAATTCATGAATTAAGGGTGGGTGGATGATGTTTTTAGCTTAACGTGGATGTTTTTTCATCACAAACAATCTTTCTCACTTCAGCAGTCTGGATATCAGAGGCAAACTCGTGTATCACAATGGACTATTCAGTATACCAACATGAGAATAAGGTTAGCATTATTTTGTTCATGATCGGGTCAAGTATTTAAATGAGGCTATCATTCTGTTTACTTACATTTAATAACAATGACATTGATAATGAAATTGTAATGCTGTATTTAAGCTTTTTGATACCTTTTAAACATTTTCTTTCTTTTAAAATGTATACGTAAGAAGTAGAAAAGGGTTAATGGGAGCAGTAAATCACATCACCTTACAAGAAATCTTTCTTGCTATCAAGAAGGCGGTTAATGCATGCAATCTCTACAATGCGTCGGTTTTTTGTCTAGGGAACTGGTTGTTCTGGTCCAATTTGAGCCATTTATCATGTTTATAAACTGTTACCATGTGCTCGTGGTTCCCATGTCATGATATATCACATTATATGGAATTTTGGCTGAGCTCTCTCTGCTTTTTGAATTATTTTGAAATTTATTTGATATTTTGATTTTGAAAAATATATTGTGTTGAAAATCATTTAATTTTGCATAGCACATTTATAAAAAAATTAAAAAAAAAAGTATGCTGGTAATCACCATATCGATGATAAGCTATTTTTCTTATTCCAGACATGGTTACAGCGAGTGACTTTTGAAATAAAAGTCATGTAAGGCATGACATGCATGCAAATCAAATCAAACTGAATAATAAGTGCATTGGGTTTTTATCTGATTGAACGGGATAAAGCAGAACAATAATGCTGTTCATTTTGTTTTACCTACGATGAGCCTGACGTTCCATTTTCAATGACAGACAAAACAAAAAATATTCTTAAATTTCACTCCATTAGTATCATTTAGTAAGCGGTTTTTAGGGCAGGTAACAACAGCTGTTATGGCCAAAAATATTTTCCTACACTGCAAAAACAAGTGTTAATACATTAACACTATTTGAGGAACACTTTTTAAACATGTTAAACCGTTAATGTGTTAAAATGTTAACATTTGTGTTAAAATATTAACAATTATGTGTTAAAATATTAACACTTTTACACTTTTATTAACACATTAACACTATGATTAAATGAGGATGTTCATTTTTAAATGCTTTAACGCGTTAACACCACTTTCCAAAAACAAGTGTTAATATATTAAGTGTTACTTTTTAAACACGTTAAACCGTTAATGTGTTCAAATATTAACATTTGTGTTTATATTTTAACACACAATTGTTAATATTTTAACATAAATGTTAATATATTAACGGTTTAACATGTTTAAAAAGTGTTGCTCAAATGGTGTTAATCTATTAACACTTGTTTTTGCAGTGTATGCAATATCTCACAAGTAAACAATATTGAGTCAACATTAAAGGCAAAATATATTAATTCATTCTTGACTGTAGATTGATATTAGCGTTACTTTGTATGCTTTGAAACCAACGAAACGTAGGGTGTTTTCATTAATTTGTTTAAGAGACACCATATTTAAGCATTATTTCTTTATCGCTTTAAATGGTATCCAAAAGGACCCGATTATGAAAAACTTTCAAGGGCAGTTTCCAATTTAAAACGCTGTTTTAAATTTAGTTGAAAGTGATAGATTATAAGGGGTTTAATGTATAAAATTATATTGCAATTTTCGAAAAATTTTGCAAAAATTCCAACTCTTTCAAAACTGTTTCGTGATTTCTGCAACGCCCGGTAGCTTTCATATATAACACACCAAATACGAACTGCCAATCAAGGTTCGATAATAAAGTGTGAAATTTTATTATTAAGATCCATTTCAGTGATGTAGTAGTGGTGTGAAACATGATCCTTAATTAATTTCATTTTTATAAAATGCTTTAAAAATTTCCTTTCTACTGATGCTAATGAAGTAATTATTTTTTATTTGTTTTCCATAAGCTAATCAACTGACGTAAGAAAAAATGATCCTTTGTAAATATAAAATGAAACTGTCCTTTCAGCTGATGTGATTTTTCGAGACAATGCAAATTATTCACGTGAAATGGCTTTTTATTGACATGTATTGAATTATGGAAGCATGGATGTTATTTTAAGAAGCCCAGTTTTACGCAATATTGAAGAAATTGATCCGTGTCAAAATAACATAAGCATAAATGATTTATTTCTACATCCTACAGCATTTCGGTTTATTAATTTGATTGATAAAATGTCAGTCACAGAATTTTAATATGAAAGACAAATTGCATACGAGTTCTACATGGACGTGGGGACATGAAGCGAGCCCGGTCTTCTACCACTGTCCACGGAAATGCATAGAATGTGTACCAACAAGAATTATCTGAGACACAAGTCACACAACCATTGCAGATTTATTTAAAGTCGATTTTGTCTCGTCACCGATGCACAATCAGATCTATAAACGCGCATGGGCGACAAGAAGTTAGTCTCCGTAAGTCGCTTCGTCGTTTGTGGCAGCAAACACTAAAATCAACCGTATAAAGCTCAGCTTTGCTTATATATCAGACAAACTCGGATGGCCTTTTAAAATATGGAAACTGTCTTCCGTTTGGAGACATTTAGCTCCAGTTCACAAGTTATACAGATACGTACAGGATACTACAATGGGCGTGTGTGTTTTTTGCTTCAGGACCTGCTTATTATAGCTGATTTGAAATGATTACGTCAACATGTGTTTACTTAGCTTACATACGTCGTGCTAGTGGTCAATCAACTACATCCAAAAAATAGGAAAATCATTAGGAGACGATATAATATGTGAAGACAAATACATAATCATAACCATATGATACGGAATAGTTATCTATTATTGGATGCTTAACACCATCAAATTTTGTTCCTTGTTTTATCCGCCAAATTGATATACTGTACAATATGGCTGCCGTTAGCAGTACGAGTCAGCCAGATACGGACGAGCATGGACGCTTTCAAGAATCGAATACGTTTATGAATGAATACAGCAACATCTCTCTTAATGCTACTCCAAAAACGTGGAAATCGTTCCCAAGAAGGAACGAACACTGGGCCAACATTGAAGTTGTAATTAACGCAGCCTTGTTTTTTGTTATTGTTTTTGGAAATACGGTTGTCGTAGCTGTACTCTGGCGTCGAAGAAAAATATGTCGCGCATGCATTTCTTTATCTTAAACCTTTGCATAGCAGATCTTACTATGGCTTTCTTCAACACACTACCCCAGATGATATGGGATATCACATATAAATTTCTTGCACCTGACTTTGTATGTCGTCTCGTTAAACTGTTACAGTTGGTACCGGTATACTTATCAAGTTACATACTTGTTGTAACAGCCATTGATCGTTATATCGCCATTTGTCACCCGTTAGTGGGTCTGCGAGGTAGCTACAAGGGCCCAATGCGTATCATGGTTACGTTGTGTTGGATAATGTCCATTATATGTAGTTCTCCTCAAGTTGTGATTTTCCAACTTACTGATCGCGAAAAGACCCTGAAAAATATTGGCCCGATTGTCGAGCGCTTGGCTTTAAGAACATACCCGCTGGACCACGCGCTTATATTACTTTCTTTACTCTTGCTGTGTACATAATACCAAGTTTCCTTTTGGCCGTAATGTACGGTTTAATTTGTCTTACTGTATGGAAAAATATGGAACAAACATACGGAAAGAAACAAGGGGGTAGTGGCTCAAATAACAACTGGGAAGACGACGAATCGGACAAAGTTGGCAAAAGCAATGTTGATAACAGCTTAAAACTACGCAAACAGACCGATATGGCGAGTAGAAAGCCGCAACCGCTTCAGTATCGACGCCATGGGGGTAAAGTTACACAGGCCAAAGTGAAAACAATCAAGATGACTTTGGTCATAGTTACAACCTACGTAGTCTGCTGGACACCGTTTTTTGTCACGCAAATGATGACTGTTTGGGGAACACCTCCATCACAATGTAAGATATATACAATAAATCAATTATTTATCAACCAATTTAAAGTTCAAATATTAATACCTTGCAGATATTTTTTACTCCCAAGTGATTTTAAAATGGTTACACCAAAGCACGCAGAGGCATTTATGCTCCTCACATATATAATCAATTATATTTCAATAATTGATGTAACTCTCTTTGATGACGTCATACCCAGGTTATTTAACATTCAATCCTAGTGTTTAGTTTTATTCTTTTCCTTGTCTGTAGTTTCTACACCACATTGGCACATAATGGGCAACATGAATTGTTAAATAAATTTTCTGCAAGCATATGTTAACGCTAGAACATAAAACATTGCCAATATCCTTCGTGGATTGTAATAAGGTATTAAAGCAGTAGCTAGTAAGACGAATACAACATTATTTTGTACGAGTATATATCAGGAATAACCAATGCAGATTGGTGCATAAAGAGAATAGAGACAAGCATAGCAAAAGCTTGAGACAAGGTAGTTTACCATTTCGCGCAGTACCATTGAGTATTAATTATTTTAAAATAAAAGCCGCCCACAGAAGTAAGAAGTTAACATCATATTTTACCAATTTTCACGTATGTATCAGAAATCACAGATACAAAGATACAAATTAGAGTAAGAGAATAGTGGTGATTGATAAGTGTTGCAAATTCAAGTACACATAAATTATAAGATTTGAGAAAGCAGTAATTTGTAATTTCACGTATGTATCAGAAACCCCAAGATACGAATTAGTGTCAGAGAAGAGTGGTAACTGGTAAGCGTAGCAAAAGCTTGAGACAGTCCACAGAAATTATAAGATGATTTTTTATGAGAAGTAGTAATTGATAAGGCAACATCAATGTTCAAGTATGTATCAGAAATTCTAATGGATATTAGTGTATTAAGAATGCCGATAAAGCATGCAAAACTTGGGACAAGGTAGTTTTACCATGCGCAATACCGTTGGGTATTAGTTCTTGAATAAACAAACAAAGACGCCTACAGAAAGAGGCAAAAAGATATACACGCTGTAAACTGTCTAGGCGTTTGATTAGCGCTGTAAGATAAGATCTCAAACGTGTCCTAGCCCTTCCTAGTCAAACTTATCAATCTGGGTCAACTTTCACACGGATTGTATCGTTTCTTTTGCAATAAAAATGAGTAAGACCATAAACCTCGTAGAAACATCTCCCCATATATAACCCGACCCCCTCCACAAACATCTCCCCACAAATTTCGTCACTGTTCATAAACTCAACAGTGAAATATCAATCAATACGTTTAAATCCTGTGTTCCACGAGGGAGCCTCGAGTATAGAAAACCAGCAGAGCATTCAAGTGAATTTGTCTTGTGTTTTAGTACAATGAATGCAAGAATAAGCACTTTTCAGCTGAAGCATTACATCATTTATTTTACTATGCATTTGATTCTGAGTTGAAAGTCGCATGCAGAAAATGCCTCTAGAGAGCAGGGTATTTTGCATAACATAGTAGGGCTAATGTTTTGCAAATAGCCCATTTCTTATGCGATAACCTTATTCCAAGAAAAACAAATTTGTCCAAGGTAATTGCCATGACATCCTCCAGATTTTCGTTTTGAATTTTAAATAAGATGGAACAACATGTTATTTTGAACAAGTTCCTCCCTACAGATTGTAAACGTGTTGCGTCTTGAAATGGAAACTTGCGATGGAATTGGCCTGTGAAGAAAAGTGATCAATATAGTTTGATATTTTATAGTCTTTTTATGGACTAAAAGAAAGACAGTCGTCAACTTACACATATACTGAAAGTATTTACCACGAATTATCCCGAAATAAATATTCAAATCACGATTAAGTAAGAGACTATACAAACCTCCCATATCCTGATGAATCTTAACACCTTTGTTATTACTGTTTTAATCAAGGTTAATTATTAATATCAAGTTACATAATGCTATGAGCAACTCACCTTTATTAATATATGATACCCTACTCTTACACCTTTTACTTCACTAAATTAAATATAATTAATTGCTTAAAAGCTTGGGATGTTAGCTCTGATCCTACACCCATTAAATTTATGGATGGAATCAATATCCGTTTTTCTGAACGAGAGTATAACTGCTTACAATGATAGCTTCAAATGTAATTATGCTCCCAAGGTCTGATGGACTATTTAAAGGGTAAACAACCGTACTCCATCGTCACTGAATCAGATGGCTCCACGAACACCGTGATATGAATGCTATGAGCACATTAATTTTATCTAACATTACATGCCTCTTCAGTCGGCTTAGCCAGTCGTAAAACAATTTTGCGATGATGTAACTTAGGTTAACATGGTGAATATGAAATTGATATTTAACTCCTTGCATTATGAGATGAAAATTGCAATACATAATGCCTCTAGCTGCGTTTTAATTATATTTTAGTATTATGCCATGGATCAAATGTCTGTAAAGGATGAATGAAGAAACAGAAGCTATGATGAAAGCCGAAAGCGTGAAAAGACATTGACCATGCAAACCGAACGATATTCCTTTTGATTTATGACTCCATGTGTGTTTTTATACATGTTACAGTTTTAAAGAGGTGAACGTAATTTTATTTGGACCCCTATCTGATTTTCAAAGCATGTGTCCGAGAGTTGTCTGAGATAGAATTGTGTCCAAAAGACGCAAAACAATAGGTAACATTAACAGTAATGAAAAGGCCGCAAAGCGATGAACCCTTTCAAGCTGAATACCATGACTGAAATGTAGCCAAGCTATCGGAGACATCACAAATCGAGCATTTAATTAAAGGTTATTGTAGTACACAAATGATATAAGTTTGAAGGGTTAAAATTACAACTTGGCTTTACAAATCCTCATAAAAGAATATGATTTTTAAAAAGCAGAGCAGATTAAGCAAAAAAACAGGTTTTTTTATAATATTTAGAATCCAGTTTGTGTCCAGTAGCCGGTCTGAAAAGTGCAATAGTCTTGCAATGCGCAATGCGGTTTTTTTAATATTTAGAATCCAAAAAAACAATGCAACGCGCAATGCAGTATTTCATTTAATTTGAATAATACATAAGAACATAACAAGAAGAAAAACACACGCAAACAACACCATTGGTAGCCTTTTAACATTTAACTTTATTTGAGTTAGAATTGTGTCAAAAAATAACACAAAACAATAGGTAACATTAACAGTAATGAAAAGGCCGCAAAGTGATGAACCCTTTCAAGCTTAAATACCATGGCGGAAATGTAGCCAGGCTATCGGAGATATTATAATCCCTTATGTTTTACCAATCGAGCATTTAATTAAAGGTTATTGTAGTATACAAATTGATACAGGCTGAAGACTTAAAATTACTTGCTTGATTTCTTGTTGTTAATGAGTTATGTACGTTTTACAAAAGTGTTGTTGTTCCAGCCCTCTTTACAACTCAAAAACCACAGGACTAGTAGGTCTGTGATATTTGAATTCTTCTACCCACTCGCTATGAAACGATCAATGCAATTTTTGCCAAAGCTCACTAACATTCGCAAGATGATGTGAACTACCAAATTGCAACAGTTTAAAATAATTTAGTTGTTAACCTTACCGTAGATAGCTAATCAAGATCATATGGCTGACGATGAAGCAGATTATTGTGGGCTAGATTAAATCTTGTTTATCCTAATCACTCATACTACTTTGTAATGACCAATTCTAAACGTTGCATTTATTTAAAAAATGTATAATTTTTTAATATAGTTCGGGATCATTTATATCATTGGTTGAATGTTTGTGAAATGATTCTATTAGGAGGCAACTACCAGTATAAGAGGATAATAAACATCTCAAAATAAGTAATTACCCCACTTAAATGGCCATTTTCCAAAAACGGGCTACTGTATTACAAATCTGTAAAATGTGTTGGAAGCAGAATTTATTTCTGCGCATTTTGACACCTCATTTGATACGATAGCCCAGAAAACAATAAAACACCTGTTAATTTATTGTAGTGAGGTTCAGATTTGACGGTTGCACTTACAACAATACAAAAACACTCAGATATCATTACACAGGTTTCCTTCCATTATACTGAATACAATTACAAATCAATAGAATTTACTGCAACTTTCAAATCTTGGGTTACATTGATTTAAATGTACGCTCTGACAAGTGAGGTGTCAAAATGTATAAAAATAAATTCTACTTCCAACGCATTTTACAGATTTGTAATACAATAGCCCGTTTTATGAATAACGGCCATTATTCAAAGGGGTAATTACTTTTTTGAGATGTTTATTAAAGAGTTAGGAATGACAACAAATGCTTGATAAGGGCACAGAGAGTGGTGCGACCAGTGAAAGGCAACTGACCTATTGTTTAAAACACAGTTTAACATAGCGAGATCTTTCTAGCGATGTAAGCCAAAGACATGTTGAAGAAAAGAAGATAAGGGAAGCGGCAGTTCGCAAAGCAAGATTTATCAATCGGACGACACAGCTGAAACATAGAATGTTGGTTGCTTACATTAAATAAAATTGAATGGAGTTGATGGAGATCACTGCCAGAAAACATAAGCCTTTAAATAACTATTTACTTCCGAGAAGAGAAACCAATACATTAACACATTTTCTTTTTTACGATGCTATCATTCAATTTGTGGTGACTACGCTAGAGGCGGTATTACAATGATAATAGTCACATACAATAATGCGGATTGAACTTGAGCGCTTCTAAGGCTGGTTTGAAATTCTATAACAAGCCATAATGTTTGTATAATAAGCCATAATGTTTGATATATATATATATGTATACATGCGATCTGGATAAATTTTGAATATCTTAGGTGATAGAATAGAATTAAACAACATTATGATAAATTGTGACATAAACAATTTTGATCTAAACATCTAGATTATCGAAAATACTCCGTGAAGGTGTTTTATTTCAAGTTATTGCACATATCGTTCGTTTTGGAATTTGTCATAATCCATGCCACTTTAAGATACTATCAGTTATCCCCACGTAAAAGATTTCAAATGTAAAGGAATAGCTAAAAAGTGAAGGATAACACTACACATTGTTCTTATGTTATTTATTTTATATGAACAATTAACAAAAAGAAAGTGTTGAAAAAAATACGTGTATCTGTAAGTGTCTGTATTGACAGACTCCTCCAACATTGATTAAAATGTCACACTTTACCCCTATTAGGTAGCTTTCAGTCGAGTCACTTTCAGGATATAATTATTTAACACACCTACTCACACTTCAATACACAAATCTGATTTTTGAGTTTCTTTTTACCATACTGTATTTTTGGGTTCTATTCGCATTTCGAAATTTCAGAAAATGTCAACTTTTTTTTCACGTATTTAGTATGGGTAATCTGCTAGTCCTTTTTTAATTTGAAAGTGAAAGTCTTTCTACGTTTTTAACTTCTATAGGCTAAATGACAATTTGTTTAATTTCCCGTGGATATGTATAATGACACTGCGATATATACTCACGCATTGGCGTACTGTGCGTATTGGGACGTTACGCGTGCGCCGTTAGCAACCATTCGTAGGCTCTCATTAACTGCTAAAAAAGTGTTTTTATGTCACTTTTTAAACCCAATTCTTGACCGATAACAACCAAATATAAGTTATATTACTTGCAGTAATCTAATCTTTCTTCTCGTGTGTGTTTCGTCAAGTTTCGATCAAAATAGAAAAAGCCGTTTGATTGATAAACAAACAAACACACACAATTTCCCTAATTGAAGTAATGTATAATAAATGAATGAAAATACACCTGATATTTTGCCCATTTCAATCTGAATTTTACAATCAGAATGTCGGCCAACTCAAACTTACCATGTTCATAGAACTACCATCATGGCAGTGTTGAATATTTGGACTGAATTCATATGCTAGTCGCTAGCCCTGAGCGATTGATCTCTAGCCAAAGTCCTCTCGTGTATTCTCGCGAACGGCTATACTTTATTCAATTTTAATGCAATTCTCATGAGAGTTGGAAGCACACTTTATTTAGTAATCTAGTGTATCTGTCGGTGGCTTGTACCAGGCTTTTCTTACTTTACTGTTTTATATGCCACGCACAGGGATTTGTCAATCTTTTTGTTATCTGAAATCTTACAATATATGTGATGCGATCAAGCAAAATCAGTCGGAACTCGGAAATATTGATTTTGAGATATAGCCAAACAAAGGCAATATTTCCTTTTGTTTCCTATTGTTTTGGAAGCGCTTTAATTGCTCATATCTTTGGAACTGGTTGTTCAATTTCAATGGGGGTTTCTGCAAAATCCAGCTTTGTAAATCCTTTTTACTATCCTATAAGAAACTGAAAATTTATTATTGCCGAGTTCCGACTGATTTTGCTTGATCGCATCACATATGTCTAGCCCTCTTCTTTTGTTCCATTAAGAATCGCTTCCATACACTTTTAAGATTATTTTTCAATTATCTTTAACATTACAAGGATCCAATTTCCATTTATAAATACATTTGCATCCCCCTATATTTCAAAGATATTTTCTCCTACCGGCTCTAAGTAATCGTTGAAGCAACCCGAACATCTGAAGCGGTAGACCTCTGATATGAGTTGACTCGCCGTTTCCCCAACAAATGTATCAACTTCCTCTTGGATATTCAGTGAAGGTCATTTTCCCTGATATACGGAGTCTGTGTCCAGTGTGAAGTGTTTCATCCCACGATCGCATACTAAATGGTGCAGTTTACAACATTTTAAAGATGTTTTACCCAATACTTGATCCTTCCAAATTTGAATGCCACAATCAGTTTTAATAGACTTGTAGTCAACGAACCCCTTGTAAGGCTTTTAAGCGGTTGATTTTGTATTATTATGTGATGATCTGTTCCATGTTAGGTTAGGGATGAAATCAAAACTCGATCGCTGGTTCCATTGTAGAGAACAATAGAACCAAGCTCCAAGTTTTGATTTCATCCCTTAAACAGGAAGCCCCGCTTGGCCAGTTCTTCACAGAAGAACTGGCTTACTGTTACTTGACAGACAGAACAGGATTTACATGGATACATTTTAACCTTGACTAATTCCATAAGGAACTTTGACCAAAAGTGGGGCTTCATCTTTAAGATGTAACGTCATTTACCTGAAAAGAATATATGACATGATCCCCTGAAATCTAATTATAAATCCCTCAAAGCTTCAGTTCAGTAAAGTAAACAAAAATGTTAATTAAAGGGTTCGAAGTTAGAACAGGACAAAGTGTGGTCAAACTGTGGTATACATGTTTGTTATTAATCTCTTATTTCCGCAGGCAAGATGTGTCTTTCGAATTCGTGACATCCCTGCCTGGGATAGAGATATCAGAAACAAATGGTGGGCAACAAAATATCCATGATGACCAAACACACTATAATTAATACACAGTAGTTATGTCAGTTTTGATGAAAATAAGTAATATACTGGAAATATAATATCAGTGGTGTTGGTTCAAATGTCCAGTTTTGATGTTGGGCTATTTCTTTTACTGAATTTTATCAAGCAGTATGCTTCGACTATATTTATGAATGCGTATTTATAAATACGCACGTGACCACCTCCGCGCTGCCATAACAGCTTGTAGACAGTAAGTCTCGAAATGACCTTCTACATAGCGGATGGTCTTCCTGTATATTTTAATGTAAAGGCGGTAAACATCATGAAACTATGCAGAAAAATTGTCTATTTTGTTCAACTTTTGATTATATTGAAAACGTTGACGTCGATAGATAATTTTTCCATGGGCAAATACTTTCAACATGTTGTTTTTAATGACATATTACAAATTTGGAATCCTCCATGTATAATGATATATCTATAGAAGGCGGCGTGTAAATATTAACGCCCGTGTACTGCGTGGGGTGTTGCCGTTGTGTGGATACTGTATACCAGGGGCCATCCATTCGACAGATTAAAAAAAGATTAAGACAGCTAGTTGGTGGTGGCCATAGCCTTATGTGTTTACACATGGCAAAGCAGCCGTACAATACATGGAGGTTAATACAGCCGGGGATACAGCCCGTTTATTAAAGATATAGCATTGGATATTGTCTGACAAAATTTTAAATATATTCTAAAAAGATATACCATGTTTTTGGAATATAACCACGTATCTATAGCATCTTGTTTTCCACAATACATTGTACTATTACAGTAAGCGCAATGTTTTGTACGTTCCAGCAAGCACCTATTTGATTGTCCTATATTTTTGTATTTTACCTGTTTTTCCTCCTCTTACAGCTCTGACTTACACCATAGTGATGTTACTCTCTACACTCAACAGTGCCATCAATCCATGGATTTATTTTGCATTCAGTGCAAATGCAGCCAGAGATCTTGATCAGGTAGGATGACAAATATCATAAGTACATATGCGCATTTCGTGTTTCTACATATTGTGGTTATAATGATACAATGAGCTCAGTGCAGCAAAGGTTCGACACCATTAGCTCCCCTGGGTAATGTTGTGTATAAATACAATCGTGCTTATGAACATCATTATCTAGGGAACTATACATTGGTTCGCCTCAAGTTCGGTAGTGACATAGAGGCGTAATTCGCTGGTTAATTAATCAACTGGTAAAGTTAATCGCGCAGAACGTGCGCACACGCATACAAAAGTGGTTTGTCGGCATACTTGCGGCGCAATAGCGAAAAAGAATTGATGTCGCTACCGGACTAGAGATAGACCAAAGAATATTGGAGATGGTATGTGAAGAAAACTTTAATCGTTAGCTTTAATAATAAAGCGAAAAATTATTTTAATCGGCTCACAACTTTTGAAGATATGCTCTTTTCAAGAAATGTACCCGTTTTTCACTCTGTCCACGGAAGAGGTTTGACTACTTCAAGATTGAAAAGGAGTCCACGTACCAAGCATGAATATCAAACATTCCTCAATGAAAACTTTATAAAATAACTTTATTAAGGGAATGGGCTTTACCGGTGGGCTTATGGGCTATGGTGTGAATTAGAACGTGCTGAATTTTGGTTAATATCGAGGTGCATGTGCTATCATAATTATGGGGTATTGTTATACACACTATTGCTTATCATATCAAAACCGCTGGATCAATACAACTCAAAAACAGAGCACAAAAAGATTGCACCGCACCCCTTTATAAGTAATTTGGTCTAGTTAACAGATTTGCACGACAAACAGCAACTATTTTCTTCAACATGATGGCGCTATTGCAGTAATTACCATGTCAAAGGAAAGATCGCGTAGATCACGTTACAATGTCAATCTCTGTCACATTTTCTTTCAACGCGTAACACTCTCCGTGTAAACAACTTGCAGAATTGTAACTTATATACTAAAGCCAGTCTGTCAATCATGGTATATAGTTTGTGCTTCGTTAAGTTCGAACCACTATTTAGTCTAAAAACAAAAATAACTAGAAACTGTAGCATACTCCAGAGTAGCCTAAGAGGATTGTTAATACTTTAGAACTAACTAAACGACCTACTTCCAAGTTCTTCAGATAACTATAACAGATGTTTGTTTGTTCAATCATGATAAAACGCTTCTGTCCTACATATAGGATAACATATCTTGCAATGTCAAATAAGTAACTATTTCGCATATATCTCTGCCTCTGACTGTTGAGAGCAAAAGAAAGAAGAACGGAAATTCCGAATTCTGATCCACCCAATCAGCCTTGGAAAGCTTTAAAAGTGAAAAGCAGGCGTGGTTTGTAAAATGATGTGTTTAATATTGAATGGGAATTTCATCATTGACCATCAAGATTAACTGGTTTGTTTGCATCAGAAATCTACGTTCCAACGTTCATTAGTCAAGTGACTTAACTATATCAATTCAGCTTGAAGTTGATTATTCTTGTGTGTTACAATTTCCTGCATGTGCTTGTTTCAGAGTAATCGGATGCTGAGCTGAGCATGTGTTTATCAAATAGTAAAACAGTTCTTGCTTTTATTGGTTCGTGAAAGTTGACGATGGGCAAAACTCAATAAAGTGCTAAACCGATGGTCATGGCTTTAGAATTAAGATTGGGATTTCCGTAGCATTGTTGCTTTTGAAAACAGGATGCAAGATTGTATCGTCTCATGCAGTTTGACCTGCTTTCAATGTTTGCGCAAGTGTATTGTAAACATATCAATTAATACCTGTCGTGTAAATTCCTTCAAATTTCCTTCCCCCGGATGATGAGAATCGATTTGACAATAAATGCCTTGCATTGCTAGAGTCATATGACGTCTTCTGATGTATTGGAAAGACTAAAAAAGACTTTAATACGTACATATTCAGATAGTGACGTCCTCTTGATTTTGTTTTAAACCATTGCTTCTTACGCACAGCAGAGTTTCAGCGCTTAACATGCTTAATGCCCGGGCTTAATGTTTGCTGATGAATACACCTTATACTATGTTTTAACTTGTCCACAATTTCAGAGCAAATACAGCTTAGCAAATTTGGTAATGTGGAATTGGTAAACATGAATAAGAATATTGTAAAACCAAATGAGGTTCCATTAATGTGAGTTTGGCTGATAGCGTCATACTAAATTTTAAGCTCGGTAAATCTTGAAACTGTTCGTACAATGAGTGAATATTAGTTTACTCCGGGAAGCATCTAGCAAATCCCCCCGGGTCACTCCCATTGTGGCCTATACACCATCCGCGATAATCAACTTTTGAAAAGCACCCTAAACAAGGATTTAACCCTTGGCTAAAACTTGGATTTAACGCTTGGCTAAAAATATAGTTGCTCAAACTCCAAATAATGTGTATCTGCCTTTCGTCTCTTTCGTCAAACAAAAACTCGTTTAGAGGCATATACTGGGGGCACATGTTTGTAGATGGAATTCTACGGTATCACACTATTTGAATGCCAACAACAATGGCAGCTGTATGACTACCACCTGACAGTTCCCCGTTGCACTCCTGGATGGAGAGGGACAAGCGATGTTACGTACAGTGTCTTACCTAAGGACACAACACAACAGGATGGGTTCTACGGAGTTCGCTCCCACAACCTTGTGATTATGAATCGAACGCCCCAATCGTTAGGGTACAGTGTTCTCCCATATTCGCTGTAGAAGTGACGTAATAAATCGGATTAACTACTATAGCAACCGTTATCATCATCAGTCGGCTGCAGAGTCCCTTCAGTATCTCCCATGAGTTGTTGGACGTACTGTAAGTACAGTGTGCGAGGCCATCCCGGTCCCCTCTTCCCATGTGGTGGAATATAATGGGCATATTCTTTCACAGGCTCGTCGTCTTCGAGACGCAGTATATGGTCGAGAAATTGGAGTTGATGAATCTTGACTTTGGCAACCAGTGGAGTGGTGTTGGTCAGATTGTAGATGGTTTTATTTGGAATCCGGTCCACACGCTTGATATTTAACATGACTCTGTAGCAAGATGTTGCAAAGGCATTGATCTTGTTTTCCATGTCCTTGGTGATTACCCATGACCAGGGACAGGCGATTTGCGCGGAAAAAAATAGCAAATTGCGCGGAATTGCGCGGAACTTTGTTTTTCAGTGCAAATCATGTATCCCTAAATTGCGCGGAATTGCGCGGAAAGAAAGTTCCGCGCAAATCGCCTGTCCCTGCCCATGACTTGCACCAGTACAGAAAGACAGTAACACAAGTTGTCTCAAACAGCTTGATTTTTGTTTCGATTGGCGGGATGGGTTTCTCCAAAGGCGTTCCAGTTTCCAGAAAGCTGCCCAGGCTAGTGCTTTTCTTCTTTTTAGGTCTCCAACACTAGAGCCCATCTTGGAACCCAAGTACTTGAAGTCTGTTACATGGTTTATGGTACTACCATAGACTTCAAGTGCTGACTGGGCGTTACAGTTTGCAGTCATATATTCTGTCTTAGGTGCGCTGATGACAAGGCCTAGATCTGCTGCTGCAGTTGCAGTCCTAGTAAGCTGTGACTGGGCCCGGGCTATGGAAGATTCCAACAGGGTCATACCATTAGTAGGGATGACCATCATAATTTCATGTTGCCCCTTTTGCTACAAAAGATTGGTTTCTGGAAAGAACTCATCAACAGAAGTATTTTGGTGGTTAAATGGTCAAAATCGGTCAAAAACTTTTCGAATTATGAATTTTCAAAGTTTCCCATTCTGACCGGTCATTGGAACGAAATAAATTGACAAAGTCTAAATATAGCAATGTGAGCAAAATTGGTATAAGCATATATTTACCTTTTTATATTTCTTTATTTTAATATATATGCAAACATGAAACAAGCATATTGTGAAAGTATCAAAGGGGTTTCTTATGAAATGGCACTTTACTAGTCAATAGCATTAAGTATTTCTTCAAACCGAGGCACTGAAATCATGCTTTTAGAAAACATTTGCCAAAAATCATCCATAATGGCCAAAGTGGCACAAAATCAAAAGTCCAGGTGAACTTTTTTCCACAACAATATACACTACACATAAGAAAAATACTAATGTACTACAAGGGATTTTCAACATAGGAATCCAAACAATCAAGTACCAACATGCACAGCTTTGTCCTGATATCACTTCTGGGGTTTTAACAAAATGTTTAACCTCTATTGTGATTGGCAGCAGCATAAGGTATCTCTTTGATAGCTGATAATGACCAGCCATTCAGCAAGTGGCTAATAACTGACCTTGATAGGCTTGAATGAATACTGTCATGTGCTACAAAACCATCACACTCCAGGGACTAGTCACTCCATATGCTACAGGGAGCACAGTACTTTAACAATGGAGTGAAAGACTCATTATTGATTAGGCGCGTATTTTAAAAGTACAGCTCCTGTGCGTGTATAGCAGCAAGTCAGTGCAGATGGTATAAATATAAGAAAATGTTTAGGGTTGAGATCAGGTGAATAATACAACAAATGAGCATGAAACTTCACATTTATGTTCAGAAAGGTGTCTATTTAACATGATTCGAAAGGTGTTTGGAAATTCCAAAGGGAAGCTGGTGATTTAATTTTTAACTCGAGATCTACTTGTCCGTTTTTTTTTCCTTTTTACAGAGGGTATGATAGAGGTAATAACAACAACTCTGCCAAATTACAGCTCAGTAGGTCAAGGTGTTCACCTGATCTTATTCATCTGAATATTTTGTGCCATTCTGAGCAGTGCTGCACTGGGCCACTGGCAATTAAGCGCACTGTGGCGATGGACCAATTTTGACTCACACTTACAGAAAAACCAAATAAGTTATGATGCTGTAATTTGCAGGATAGTTACAAAACATAATTGGCATTAACATCTCCAATTTTTACAGAAAAATTATGAAAAATAAAAGAATGAGCTCAATTTAGAAATGTCTGTGCAAGCAGTGCACAGTTGAGCTCCCTGCATGTCTATGGGAGTGTTCTAATCAAGTTGATGGTTCATTGGTCATCCCTACCATTAGCAAAATCAAGGTCATTCAGCATCCTAGCAATAGATTAATATTGAGAGCACGGTGGCCGAGCGGAACGAGCTACGACTCATAATCGGAAGGTTGCGGGTTCGAGCCCCGGTGACGCCATCGTGTTGTGCCCTTGAGTAAGGCACTTTATCTCGATTACTCCTCTCTACCCAGGTGTGAAATGGGGAGCTGTTATGAATACTGTCCATTGAGCGCCGCCCTAAGGTATGAGCATGCCTTGGGCATTGTATGGCAGCTGACATATTCTAACGACGGCGGAATAAATGTAAAGCGCTTTGGTACATGTTCACATGTGAAAGGCGCTGTATAAATACTAACATTTTTTTTTTAAATACAATTTTGACTATATCACCTTGTACTACAAGCAGGTTGCACTCATCTGCAATCAAAGATTGAATACAATACCGCTCTTTTCAAAGATACTATCTTACATGTGCGAGTGATCAGCATGATATGGTTAAATGCGTAGGTACCGCGTGGGCGTTGTAGTGGAGGGTGCAAAAACTGTATTCATCTATTGCTATGGTAGCTAATTCGATTATTACGTCGTTTCTACAGCGAATTGCTTCAAGTACCCTCTACGACTTTCTTTTGTTACGGTATCAGTAGTGTTTTTCTTTTGCGTACATATCACATACTTCTGTCCGGGATATCTGCATAAATAACGGTAGTGTAATGACCGTTCATGTTCACTAATGAGTCTTGGTTAAACTTCTAGCACTGTATATACCATGTATACATGATTTCTGTAAATGAAAACACGCTAATGATAATGATAAGTGCTGATGCAAAGTTGCAATTGTCATGATTATCAAGTTGCACATGCTATACGCTGGCTTTTCATTAGCTAATGTCTAATGTGAAACATCGGCCATTGTGTCAGTAACACTGTCGATGCCTAAACTACATGTAGCACGTTCCTCATATCATGCAATCATATGAAATTTGCTAAACTGATTATAATAATAATGTACAAAAAAGCTCTCGGTATGATGTAATTCAGAAAGTTTATTCAGCAATATGAATGACGTGTTTCTATGATTATCTGTGATTTAGCAAAGCCAACGACCTGTAACATTGACGTTGAAAGAGATGTACGGCTTTTATTTTTCATACTGATATTTATGGAATTCTTGTGACTGATAAAATCTCTTAGGTTTGCTTACCATTCAGGCAGTGGCCCCTTCTTGTGAATGCACTAGTAAATCTAACTCTAAAAGTAACGAGAGATTGAGAGATGAGTTGTAGGATAGTATTATGGTATGAATCCAAACAACAGTATTAGTTCAATCATATTAAAGGAAAACAACGTTGCATCAACATTTAAAAGGGCATATCGTGATCCACAGTCTCATCCCCCCCCACTTTTCTATTGGCCTATTGAGCAGTGTAATACACATAATCATGCATAACTCGCTAACGCAAAATCGGAATCAGCTGAAATTTTGGGAATCAGCTTTTTTCGTCGATATCTACTGAAAAATGTCATAAAAGGAGGATGCTAGGATCAGGAAATTCTTGCGAATGGTAGTGAGCTTTGGCAAAAATTGCATTGATCATTTCATAGCGATTGTGTAGAAGAATTCAAATATCACAGATATACTTTTGTAGCTCATGTGGTTCTTGAGTTATCATTGGTTATGTTGTAAAGAGAGCTGAAACAACAACACTTGATTTGTAGGATGAACTTATATTTCAATAATATATTGATTTAGACAACAAAAGATCGTGTCGCCTTAATGTAGACCTACAAAGGTCGTCATGTCAGGCGTAGGTAAAGGATCTTGGCTGATTTTGGACTTTTTTGTATTTAAAAGATCAACTTCATCCCTTGGCTCCAAGAGCACTTTATGTTTTCTAAAGGCTCAATATCAATTCCTTCATTCCTTTATTTATTTGTTTATTTATTTATTTATTTATTTATTTATTTATTTATTTATTTATTTATTTATTTATTTATTTATTTATTTATTTATTTATTTATTTATTTATTTATTTATTTATTTATTTATTTATTTATTTATTTATTTATTTATTTTCGCCATTGAAATGTTTCACATGAACTGTTAAAGATACTACAAACCGAATGACCCAAGAAAAGTGAGCATGTAATATTGCATTTATTTAACCTATTAATTATGAGCATCATGTATTGTACATTGTTCAGGCTTTGAATAACAGTATTAATACAAAATGTGTGAATCAATCTCATCTGCTCGTTTCTCCTTAGTTATTTACCGTTAGAATAATCCGTCCTTAGACCTGTCATTAATTTGCAATTTAAAACCTACAGAAGTTTTTAAGACCTACATAACAGATTGGCACGAAAAACATTTACGATTTTCGGCCACATGATGGCGCTATTGCAACAATAATCATGTTACAAGAGATAGATAGAGTTACAATCTGAATTTTTAAATGGTAACAGTCTCTGTTAAATTCTAACTTTGATAACAAATCCATTCTGGCAATCATGATAAGTTTGTAATTCATTAACCTCTAGGCACTTTTTTTCGTAAAAATATTCGATTAGGTAATTCATTTAATACGGTATTGCATGCGGGTTAAACTGTAACCTGTGAATTATTAGAAATTTGAACCACAATGTAATCGAATTTTTATGCTGGATACAGAGAAGTATGCTTTGGCGAATTGAAATCTACTTAGACCACTTACCATTAAAAACACATTTGTCCGTGTACCATTCTATCTGCTGAAGATACCGTGTTATTGCATTCAGATAATCATGCGGATCTTTTTTGATCGATCAAAGGAGCCTAAAAGGGATCTTAATGTAATACTTTAGAACTAAACGACCTATTTCCAACTTCTTCAGATATCTAAAACATCAAAGTTGTTTATTTATTCTATCGTGATAAAACGGTCTTGTCCTACATTTGTATAGGATAGGTTATCTTCCAATGTCAAATAAGCAACTTTTCTCATCTCAACATTTGGGAGTAAATGAAAGAAGGGCGGCTTCTCTGCATTTGGAAGTAACAGAAAAGAAGAACGGAAATTCTGACTTCCAATCCACAGCACAGCCTTAGAACACTTTAATAGAGCAGACAATTGGTAAAATAATGTATTTGGCACTCCGTACTTTAAATGAGAATTTGCCAGAATGAGAGTTGGCAGGAATGCCTGATGCATTGAAGTCCTATAACATTAGCAACCTGATTAAGGGTATAGCAGTATTAATACAAAATGTGTGCATCAACTTCATCTGCTCGTTTTTCCTCACTTATTTACCGTTAGAATAATGTGTTCTTAGACCTGTCATTAATTTGCAATTTAAAACCTACAAAAGTATTTGAAATGCAATTTTACTCTTTTGATACGAACAAAACTATAATACTTTAGTTAACACATTTAGTGTAAGAAGTAACTGGTGATAAAACACCACATTCAGTATTAAAATCTGCTATGTATAAATTATTGTGCCAATATCCATCCACAGTATAATACTGCCATCTTAATGGCAAAATGACCTACATAACAGATTGGCACGAAAAACATTTACGATTTTCGGCCACATGATGGCGCTATTGCAGCAATAATCATATTACAAGGAAAGATAGAGTTACATTCTGAATTTTTTGCGCGTAACAGTCTCTCTCAGTTTCTAACTTTTATACCAAATCCATTCTGCCAATGTTGATAAGTTTGTAATTCATTAACCTCTAGCCACTTTTTCGTAAAAACATTCATTTAGGTCATTCATTTAATACGGTATTGCATGCGGGTTAAACTGTAACTTGTGAATTATTATAAATTTGAACCACAATGTAATCCAATCTTTATGCTGGATACAGAGAAGTATGCTTTGGCGAATTGAAATCTACTTAGACCACTTACCATTTAAAACACATTTGTCTGTGTACCATTCCATCTACTGAAGTTACCGTGATATTGCATTCAGATAATCATGCGTATCTTTGATCGATCAAAGGAGCCTAAAAAGGGATCTTAATGTAATACTTTAGAACTAAACGACCTATTTCTAACTTCTTCAGATAACTATAACATCAAACTTGTTTATTTATTCTATCGTGATAAAACGGTCCTGTCCTACATTTGTATGGGATAAGATATCTTCCAATGTCAAATAAGCAGCTATTTCCCATCTCAACATTTGGGAGTAAAAGAAAGAAGGACGGAAATTCTGAATTCCAATCCACAGCACAGCCTTAGAACACTTTAAGGCTACATGCTCTTTTTGGTTGAAATTTTTGGCGGGAAATAATGCCAAAACATTAAAGTAATCTTTTCCCACAACTAAATATCATAGTCAAGAAATTAATGATGCATCTGGTAGCTTAGATCATAACTTTCATTGTACTTAGTTGCAATTATCCCAGAAAATTCTTGATTTGTTTTTACAGAGTCTTGAATTGTCGATGTTTTTGATCAAAAAACATCACTCGGTGTATTTTGAAACTCGAGGCATTAACTCTTCTCAAATTAGCCCCAAATCATAATTTATTATATGCACGTGTAGCAAACACCAATGGGAATAATTGGACGTTGTTTGCGGAGCCTAAATTTGGTTTGATTTTATTTCACAATAATTCTAAGGTGAGAATTTTGACCTGACATTTCCTTTTGGATTTCAAATTTAAATTCATTGATATGTGATATTTTGAATAAATAAAGAGTACGCTTACCTTTCTGCAACACTTCCCGGTATCATTAAGCATCTGCTGATAACCAACATTTTAGCTGAAAACAGTCCCTTCCTATCATTTTTGAACAAAATATGGTTCATAAGTGCGTACACTACGCGTATAAACTAGCACAGCGAGATAATGAAGAGAGCTATTTACGGTGGGGTATCTATTGTAAGCTATTAGGGTAGGCCTATAGTATATCTTCCCGCAAGTGACAAGATGTGTCAAACAGGGCGGTATATTCAAACGCTATTGTCTGGATCATTGAGTATCGATTACGCACGTATACAGTAACACGGATGTGTGTGGTCCTCCCCAGGTTTTGACATAAATTACAAATGACGTCGTGAATGACCCAGCGTTTTCGTTTTATTATTACTAAATTAATCGTCGTTTATCACGAGTGCTAAGAGTTGTACCAGTTCAATTCATCAAAATTAATTTGTATTAAATGAAAAACAAACAGACAAGTAGAGTCATATGTCTTTCTATGACCGTATTCCTACCAAAATCTGATTTTAATACACTAGAAACGTGTTGATATGTATATCTTTGAAAATCGCCGAATGTTAACCACAGTCACCGTGGCACAGTA
Source organism: Amphiura filiformis (assembly GCF_039555335.1). Taxonomy (NCBI): domain Eukaryota; kingdom Metazoa; phylum Echinodermata; class Ophiuroidea; order Amphilepidida; family Amphiuridae; genus Amphiura; species Amphiura filiformis. The sequence goes on along the minus strand of NC_092632.1, from coordinate 49,682,973 downwards.
TAGGCATCTTTAGCATTCATAGCGCAATTGGCAGTGGTTCGAACCCCGGTGAAAATTTTAGTATTTTTTATTCTTTTTACTAATGCGCTGTGCCGTTTTTCAAACACGCCCCTGAATGAAACTCATGGGCAAGTACCCTTAATAGCGCAGACAGTTTGTAAAATAATGTATTTAGTACTATATAATTTTTTTTATTTAAATGAGAATTTGATCATTGGCGGGTTTGTTTTCCTCCGACAACTACGTTCCAATTCATAAGTCAAATAATTATCGCTGTTTCGCAAGTGACCTAACGTGTTTGTTCCATAACAGTCAGATGCTGGTAACATCACATATATGAGGTAGCAACACAGTTCTTGCTGGTTCAAATAAGTTTACTAACTTTAATTCAATAACTGGTAAACCGATGGTATGGCTTTAAAATTAGGTCTGTAATTAGGAGTCCTATAGCATTGTTGCATTTGGAAAAGATGCGAGTATGTATCGTCTCGAACAACTTGACCTGCTTTTAATGTTTGCACAATACACTTCCAGTTTATTGTAAAAATATCAATTAATGCCCCTTATGTGGATTTCTTCATGTTTCTTTTCCCCGGACGAAGAGAATCAATTTAACAGTAAATGATTGCTAAAGTCATATGACGTCTTCTACTGCATTCATGGTATTGACAAGACTAAACCTCTGACGCACATATTCAGATAGTGATGTCCTCTTGATATTGTTTTAAACGAATGCAGCAACATTGTCGCTTTAAACGTTTGCCGAAGACTACAGTTTATACCATGACCCAGCTTTCAGAGTAAAAGTACAGCTTCTCAAACTTGGAAATGTGGAACTGGTAAACATGAATAAGACGATTGTAAAACAAAATAAAGGTTTCAGTCAACGTAAGTTCGACTAATGGGTTAATAGCGTCATACTAAATTTAAACATTGGTAAATCTTAACTGCTCGATATAGCGAATGTGTGATTAACGCGGGAAGTAATATTATCAAATACTATTCAGTGCTGCATGTATGTGCTAATGAGCCGGGTAATGCCAACTCTCACTTTTACATGTAAGAAAGCGCTATCTCATTACCATTACTATGGCAACATCGTTTCCCAACGTTTCCAGTGTGATTATAGGATATTTAGCCTAGACACGACACAGTATGCATTGTAAAAGTAAATCACCGATTATGAGTAAGGCTTAATTAAAATACACTTGAAATACCTTATTCAAAGCGCTTTACATTTATTCCACTATCACACCATGTGGTTATATAAATGCACATCCAGTAACTTCCTGTACGATTACCACTCACTAGTTCCCCATCGTATGCCTGGGTGAAGTGGAACAAGCGATATAAATTCTCTTGCCTGAGGTCACATTCACAACACGTTGGCTCTGACGGGTTTCGAACCCACAACCTTGTGATCACGAGTGTAACCGTCAGGCTACCATACTCTTCGATTGCTTTTAAGTGTTTCCTTATGTTTACGGTCTAAGTAACACTATTCTAGGTAGCACACGGTAATATTCTCAAATTGCGATAAGTAGTATATTTCTTTTGCGTACTTATCTCATACTTCTGTCAGGGACATCTGTAGTAAGATTGGTAGTGTAATGCCGGATAATTTTTACCAATGGATCTTGTTTAAGCTTCTACATGTAGCATTCATTATAGATCCAATGTGAAACATCCGTTTTGGAGCGTTGTATGCCAATTGCGTTATTTGGGCTGCCAATACCTAAATTAACATTATCCTCAATTGTTGCAAACACGTTGGAATGTATAACAATTTTTGTCGGATTTGTTAACTCCTATTGTTGGTGGCATTCACCTGAATGCGCGAATCCTTTTAAATCCGTAATAACACAAACTTTTTTCTTTCTGTTAAATTCAGGTGTTATGTTGCTGCTGTACACGACTCTCTGGCAAAAACAAAAAACGAAATATCTCCGCCCGACCTACAGATGACACATCAAGCCGCTATATATCAACCAATGCCGCTCCACGAACATTTTATTCTGACATGTCAGAGAATGGTAGGAGAAAGTACCTAATGACTGATGCTGAACAACAAGCAACAAGGACTGCTTTATTAAACTCAATGTCGGATTAGTTTGCTTGTTTAATAAATTGCCGAAGCCTATTTCATCCACGTGGCTTTTATAAAAGCAGATTATAATATACCTATTTATATTTGGGATGTTGAATAGCTAATGTGAAGAGGTCAATATTTTCACATTGCACATCTGAAATAATAGATTGTATCATGTTTGGAGTTGATTTCATGAAAAATCACACCGTCACTTACTAGATTAAATTGTTTAATGAACTCGAATCGCACACCAACTCGAATAACATACTCTACAAATATGGTTCGCACACATTCACAAACAGACAAATCGCTATACCCCATACACACATACCACACACATTATACATCCCCACACACACCCCTAGACACACCCACGCGAGAGCGCCCCAATGTAAATATGCGGCCCATGACCACAATTTCGCGAATCTTGATATCGTCTCTTCCTATAAAAACATTCAAAGTTAACTGCATAAATGAGCGCCATGAAAGAGCTTTGTCCTTCATCGTGAAGGATACAGCCCATGTAGAGAGAAACTCACCTGTCTATAATCAGTAACAAAATTAGTAAGGTGTTTAGATTTCACTGTATTAAATGGATAAGTCTAGAATCCATTTTGTACTGTTAAAATTTTCACAGTCCAAATGATATAGACATTGTCTTATTTTACCCAGATATTCGCTAAAACAACGTGTAAAGGGTTTTCTGTGCAAACATTAATAGGTAGAACACACAGTGAAAACAAAAATGTACAGACAGAAGCCATGACTTTCTAATGACACTGACCTTTACCACGTAATCCAGCTGTGATCTTTACCAACTCCTGCGACAAAGAAAAACACACTGACGGACATACTTTTTGGACCGACGGACAGATAAAGGGACATACACGCATGGCCAGGTAAATATGCAACAAACGCCTATGTGTTGACATTATCACTTTCCTCTCTGTCTAACTGCTTATACAATATGTCATATAATCCATGATGGCTTAGCTTTAAACGAAAAATTTAAATAATTTCTTAAATGTTATATCTTAATATAAAGCTTATTTTAATTATCTTTTTGGCTTTTTAGCTACATTTACAAGCTTGATATAGCAATGTCATATGGAAAATGTGATATTGTATACGGGTTTTTTTTAATACTTAAACGATATAAATTCAAGATCGTAGCCAGAGGACAGAGGAGGACAGAACACTGGAAAATATTATAATATATAAGGCAAAATCATGACAAAGAGGATGAGGAATCACTGTACATTCACCCAATTTGACGAACAAATAAACTTGCTCCTCAGACCGACTGGACTGGCTACATATTGACGCACATGCAAAAGTTGACATTCAGCCAAATTATTCTGTCATACTTGGAACAAGCTATAGAAGAAATTACGTCAGTATTTGGCATTTGGGTGATCACTTTGTGTGCGGAGAGAATGTCATCAGTGAACCATTGCTTGTCATAAAAAAACGATATTATCGTAAACAATTTCAAAAGACAGACTAAAGTCGATATAATTTTATGTAAAAATACTCAACTTTCGAATGACAGATTATTGACAACTTGACTGACTTTCGCAGATAGACAGATGATTAATACTGAAACGCTCGCGTGCACGAAACACCCCAACAAAAACAAACAATTAAACAATATGCATTCTCACATCACTATAGCTATTTACTAATGCAAGTACTTTTTGGTGTTAAAGCCTGCAACTTGAAGATATGGAACAATTTAGTTTTATCTATACATTGGTTTGCTTCAAGTTTGGCAGTGACGGTAATGCTTTTTCGCAACAGACGGACAGAGTGAAGCAAAGACGTGCCAAAATACATACGTATATTCAATAACCCCCACACACACACCCCCACCCATAAACATATGTAAATACCCATATACACCCCATACACACGCCCCCTCCCCATACACAAACCCCCAAACACATACACCCCACACACTTACATATAAATGCTCATCCAAAACATCACCTCATATAATATTTGGGTTAGGGTTTGAGTTAGGGTTTGATGTTAATCTTTTGGATGAGCATTCACACATTGATATAATGTACAAGCAGCACTCTAAATAACACGCACTTAACACAATTACACCAACACAAACAGTCGTCATGTATCAGAATTTAACCAAAGTATTAGTGTTTTTTTACGAGCTAGAAACAGATTTTATTTTTATTGTAACTATGGAAGGTTTTATCGAAATAGATTTGAATGTAGATTATGTTTGACTTTTTATATGAGTATTATTCGTGTAGTTTTTATGATGTAGGCCTAATATCCTTAAAACAAATGTTTGTATAGATTTTTTAATCACACATCGTTAAGCCAGGTAGCCGACGTGGAGACCAAATAAAATAAATAAATTTACTAAATAAATGGCAGCAGATATGGGCCTTATATGTGATGCGATCAAGCAAAATCAGTTTGAAGTAAGCCCATGTCAATTTTTTTAGGATTATTATATTTTCATTTTTAGCGTATTCAAAGCTCCACATTAGTGAAACCCATGGCAATACGACCTTTGGTTACAAAGTTTTACAACAATTTGAACATCGGTGCATTGAAATGAAAGTAACGGAGAAAATCAAGTTTAAAGTTAGAGTACATTATTTGAGTCCCTTTAGGCAGCACTAAAATACATGTAAATGCATAGTCAACTTAGCAACCGACACCTTTGGTTTTTCGAAGTTAGGTGGGGGTCAAAAAAATAACATTTTCCCTTCGGAATTTCATCAAAAAAAAAATTTTTTTATGTGAGAGAATAATGTTTTTCCCTTCCATTTTTGCAAAACTGGAAATTTTGATTTTCCACCCATACACACATTATTTGGCCCAGATCTCAAAACTAGGATTGCCGAGTTCCGACTGATTTTGCTTGATCGCATCACATATGGCTACATTTACGTGCTTGATTTACTGTGTTATGTGAAAAATGTACTTGTATCTTATATTGTATAAATTTTTTAAACTTACACAACATAAATTCATGGTATCGGAGGACACCTTGGAAAATATTTAAAGGTAAATTATGACGAAAAGGATGAATAATCACTGAACATTAGCCCTTTTTAACGGGCAAATAAACTGGCCCCTCGGACCGACTGGACTAGCTACGCAGGCGTCTGCATGCAGTAGTCGACACCCAGCAGAATTATTCTGTCGCACTTGGGACAAGATGAGACGAAATTGCGTCGGTATTATTTTTTGAAAAGTGCGAAATAAATTGCACTTGTGCTAGAGGGAATGCCGTGTTTAGCATTATATTACAACTATTTCCATACAGTTATTGTTTATGATGAAAGCCCACAGAAAATAGCAAATTGTGAGCGTAGATATGTGGGGTATCCAGGTAATATGATTTTATCTGTGGACCGGAACATTTCTACATACTGTTTCAATAATGAATAACTCAGATGGACACGTTCGGGAGTACTGCGTGATTTGTATATCTGTCAGATTTTCTATAGGGAGTCGCATTCAATCTGATTTTAAAGATTCCCTTCGTTAGCTATTGATGAAAACGGACCCCGAAGCAGACAATGAACTATTTCACAAAATTGACGTCCCAGTTCATTTCCTTTTATAGTGAAGAAATAAATATGATACTATTTCGTTAACAGAACACATGTCAACTATAGTTAAGTAGAGCGGAACTTTGGAGTTTGAGAATTACATTCGACATGGAAAACAAATTATTATTTTCATGACTATAAAGCAAATCTGCGTGAGGTACAAACCCTGAGGTATTTATATATAATGCAAGAAGAACCCATTCATCAATGTTACAAAAGGATTATATCAGGTATTTTACAAGTGTCTTGGACGGTCCCCGGAGGGACGATCTTATCTGGCGACTTTCAAAATGTTAAAAGTACCTTTTGACGTGCTTATGACAAGAAAGTCCCAAAACTGAAGAACACTTGAGGTTTCATACATTTATTGTAAGAATCAACTATTTATCAGCCAGTCAAATATCTTTTTGTCAAGATGTTTTTATTTTTGTAATGAGTCCGTTCGATATATAAATACTGCACCGTCATTTAACACTAATCTATCGAAGAGGAGTAGATGTAATCCTCTCCCTACAGTTTTCCTGTCACTGTAAAACGCCAAACAACTCCATGTAATTGTCTGGCAATCCTTTGCGCCCGGTCTTTGCGCTCAGTTTAGCGAAACAAATTGGACCCTATCACCTCACCAGGATCAGAGGATAGTCCAGTCAAACTATTGGTTTGACTTCAAACTATAAATTGCAACAGAATTGTTTTCACTGCTATGCATTTTAGAGATGTCCCTTACACATCATACTAAACACATGCTAAAACATTGACCTAAATATACTTGGCGGAAAAGTACGATTGGGCGGGAAAAGGTCATACATGGGTAACATTTTAAAAATTCTGGCTCAAACCACCTAATTTGTAAGATTCACTGGGCTAGTAAGCCATTTAACTTCGTCTATTTTGGTCAGATATTTTGTGGTCATGAAACCTCATATAGAAGTCACAATAATGGTTTTTAATATTTCTGTACAAGTTTTTATGATTTTTGGGCTGCGATTTTTTAGGTTTGGGTTAATTATGATGTCAATCGGGAACTCTTTCCATCTGATATCGACAGAAAGAAGATATCATACCTATCATTTTTGGTACCAAAATCATAGACATCGGACATTTTTTGAAAATCTAGAGGGGGTGCAACTACCATCCCTCGTTAGACGTGTTAGACAATTTCTATAAGATGAGTGTTAATTTGAATAGTTTCAGTGATTTCAGTATCAATTAATGAAAATGATTCTTACAATCATACGAAAGATGGAAGCTTCCGTTTTGATTTTGTATCTGTACTTGGCACTTACAGGTGCCAGTTTTGTATTAGTTATTAGTACGTAATAAGTTTTAAGTTAACCTCTATGTGAATATAGGCAAGTTGTATTTCAATGTAATCTTATATAATTATGATACTTAAAAATAAATATTGGAGCAATATTCACAGAAAACGTTAGGTTACATTTATCTCTCCGGATAAGGACGATCAAAACGAATTGATGAAAATAGGATGGCGGACATGACAACGGCTAAGTAAGGGCATAAGGCATGACATATTTATCTAGTCTCTTATTATATTTATTTGAAATATATAATATGATACACATTGTTAATATCATGACCATGATATGATTGAACGACTTAAATCTGGGACACGGTTTTATTTGATTTTTTACAATAATATAAATGTTAATAGTATGATGGGGCATAATTTTTTGAGTTGCGTGTGTTGTATTGCAGTGGATATTCATGTCTATGCATTGGAAGCTATTTAACAAGTCTTTCGTATTCAGAGCAGTAGTGTGATAAGTGTTGAATCATAGGGTCTATTGTTGAAGCTTTACTTACAGATATTCTAAGAAATTTGAAATCTTGCACCAGGACCGCCGAGAGCCATTTGGGGCCCGGGGTACAACGAACTCATACGAACCCCCTTTGATCAACAAAGACGTGTAGGATTGCATAATTGGGGACAGCAGTGGCGTAAATATCTTTATGGCATTGGAGGAAGGGGGTAGATATACATGTGAAATCCTTAAAGATATGTTATTAAACGGGCAAATACAAAATGGTCTTATATGCGCTTAAATTTGGTCCGAGACATAAGCATTATTTTCTCGTCGAATATTGGGGGATTCGAAAAAAAAGCAAAGAAAAGATACCTCATAAATGGGCCCAGTAAAAGCATAAAAAGAGACATTACAAACTTTGCTGGCTCTAAGGACCATTATTTTTTTATTTTTAAGGGTCCAGTAAGCTTTCTTTACTTTTTACAGATCCCTAACACCATCACCCCACTGTCGGAGGTACTTACCCTTAGGTACTTACCCTTACCCTTAAGATATGTTGCTGAAGTTTTAAGTTATTCCATCATTATGATCTATTATGATTATAAACAAATTTTTGTGTAACTAATTTTGAATTTAGAATGACTAACCAGTCATTTAAAATGACGAACCACGTATTATTTAAAGTCAGACCACGTATTTTACGAATTGATATTATATAGTATGTCCTGTGTGGTTTTTTGTTAAAAATTGGAAGTTTCATGGAACAACCGATACAATTGCCTATCTCGTACATTTCTAAAATGCAAAGCGTCACTGTAGTACACTAAAAACATAACGAAAAATGTGTTTTATTTCAATAGTTGAATATTATATTAGAGTAAATGTTTAACCACAAATGTGTAGATTAAGGTTGTTTAAGCAATATCAGTCAATCTCAAACTTGATGCTAATCCTGACTTTGCTTTTGACGAGTACCGTACCAAGTATTGTCTAAAACTAAATGTACCATACATATTTGATTTAATGATAGGAAGTTGTATGTATTGTATTTTATATATTAAAACTGGGTTGTTTTCATGTGAACTCGAGTGAATTATTCTCATTTGTAAGGGTGTTTTGATGTCAACTACATGTAGAACCAACGGACTGAAGCTTGCTTTCATCTATTGTGTCCGTTTTGAGTGCTGACATATTGACAATGTTGCAAATCAATATGCATAAAGGCGCGCGATTGACACCTATAATACAGATTCCGAGTATTCGACGTAGCATATTCTTGTCTTTGTTATTTAATCTATTTCCATATTTCCAGTAACGTTTTAACTTCTAACGGATGTTTGATGGCGTGAAATATATAATGATTTGTTACGCAGAATGTCTGGTGGAAACATTTGATCGATTTTACGTCATCAAACACTCATAATAGAGGATAAAGATTACTGGAAATAGGATGGGTAAGTAAGGAAGACATGTTGCATCGAATATTCCACATCCACTAAAAAGTCTGTAGCGACAACTATATTATTAGGTGTCTATATTCATGCATTGGGTGTATCGAACTGTGTCGTCAAGTCATAGTGTGTTCAGTCATTTAATTCAAATTTACCCTTTATATTAGGCTGTAATGGTACGACTTTCTCAAGTGGTGTGCTTACACATGACTTTATTGTGATCACTTATTGATACTCCCTCCTTTGCAAAGTGTCAAATGCTATCAGGTCAGTTACCAATTAAATGTGTCATTTAAATTATTGAACAAAATTACTGTTACAATACAATTTTCGCTCGCAACGTGCGCATTCAAATATTCTAGGGGAACCAAATATATAACACTTTTGTTTACTTTCTTTGAATCATTTGTTTTTGTGCTGTGTGCAGAAATTGGGGACATAAATATTTTCAACCCGAGATAGGGGTTATAAAAATTGACTCTGGTCACTGACATTAACAATTGTCTTCAACTTCCTTTTTTCTCCATTTCTTATATGAAGGATTTTAGAGACACTTGCAGCCAAACACATTTGTACTATAATTTTGTCCTGGTATAGCCTATCTATTATTTTTCCCAGATTTACTGAACTAATAACAACATTTGCTAACAGGTTTGTTATATCTGTCGCAGCACAAACGTACACTGCGGCACGCCATACTGAAAAGTGTCTAAAATAGTTTTAGAATAAAATAAAATGACGGTAATTTAATGCAAAGGCTACGGAACGATTTATGATACCCAATTGCGTCGCAATTGACTGTCACGAAAAGCCGAGTATTTGAAGATTTTGGTTCCAAAAGGCTGCTTTGTGTAAAATTCATTTGAAGATATTCCTAATAGTAACAGTAAATTTAGTTATCTTTAAAAAATGCAAATCTCTTTTTCCTCCCACGTGCGAAATATAAATATAAAAGAATTTATTTTTTGTTCCAAAATTACTCTTATCCCATATTGAGCCTATTAGAATACTTTTAACTGAGATATTACCCATGCAAAACCCCAATTGTACATTTTTTGTACATTTTGACCCCCCTGAAAACCAATGTCAGACATTTTGCCCCACCATCAACTTCAGGTATGTTGAAAATATGTTCTTGGACAACATGTCTGAGAGATAGTGGTTTGGGGTCTTGATTTACAGAAGCAAAAAAGCTGATCCATTGGACACTAACACATGGAAACAGAAAACCCTGTAGACCCCTCTAGCATACATGGGTGTATTGAAACAGGACACTGGACTGGATGTTATGGATTTGGGCCATGCAGGACATAAGGCCCGGACAGAAGGACTTGGCGTGCTGTTGTAATTCGAGGACCGTGACCACTCATCTTAAGCAAGTAAGCAAGCAGTGATTTTACTATGTTTTCTGAATGTTGCTATCCATGGTATGTTAAAGGCGTATCTGTCTATCGTACAGGTGGTATGTGGCAATCTTATTTTGTTGTACTTAGTCTTGAGTCCCTCGGAACAAAATTCTGTTGAAGAACTAGTGAATTCGCCCTACAATGTCTGACACAAAGATATATAATAGGTATGATGGCGCTGTGCGCAAGTAACCAGCGTTGAAATCTATTATTACCACTGCTGTGAATAATGCCAATGCATGCATTTGATCACATAATACGATATTGTATTTATCTGTCAGTCCATATCGACACATTTTTTCAGTTCATGTTCAGTATAGACGAATCCAACGAGCTATGTCATGGTCAGGATTTGGTCGGCCATGACAGGTCCCGCATGCACCACACTGGTGTAGTGACTGCCCAATTGGGTGGATTAAAGCCGCTTAAAATTCGATGTTAGATTATTTTGTGTTGTATTCTGTCATTATTCTTTTGTCTACGTGTAACACAGGTGATAGAATGCAGTTTAAAATACCCTCCAATGCCACATTATTTCACATTTTATGTGAGATTGAGCCGACGGGGACCCAACTTTGGCAGCCATTAAGGTATAGGAATGCGTGAATTTGGATTCGTCTATACTATCGGGTTATACTCAAATCATTAGAGAATGGTCTTCATTTAACCTGTCATTTGGGAGATATATACCTAACTGACTGCAGCTTTTCAAATATGTTAGGTAAATTGAATTTAATTTTCTATTATTAATAGCATAATTTATATAAAACGAAGAAAATCAAATAAAGATATTTCTAGGATAATTTGAATGTGCATAATATTTGGAAACAGTGTATTGGCATGTTGTAACTAAAATTCCTTACTCAATTTAATCGGTATCTTTTGACTTTAAGATATACGTGATATATGTATCGGTAAGGTCAATCAGGTTATCATGGCCCACGTGTATCTAAGTAAGGTATTGGGCCTACATTTGTACCACACCACCACCATCACTAGACTAGACTACTAATTTAATGCGCTGGGTACGGAATGCCATAAAGGAATACAGTATATGAATATTTACTGTACATCACATTTAATAGTAGACTAGGTATTGTTGGTCTAAGAACCCACAAAATCGATTTCATTATCTAAACCAATATATTATTGAAAAATAACACTTTGATGTTTTGCAAAAGTTCATGCTACAAATTATATACTTTGAAAACTTGCTTAATTTATTGTTGTTAATGAGTTATGTATGTTTTACAAAAGTGTTGTTGTTTCAGCCCTCATTACAACATAACTCAAGGACCACATGACCTACTAACTTATATCTGTGATATTTGAATTCTTCTACACACTCGCTATATTTATGAAATAATCAATGCAATTTTTGCCAAAGCTCACTACCATTGACAAGATGCTGTGAACTGCAAATTGCAACAGTTTAAAATAGTTGCTACCCTTAACGATTCAAAAAATATTACCTGTACATCATATTACGCATGATATGTGTAATATAGTATCTTCGCAACCTTAGGGGAAGTCCACAGAAACTGCGCATACAAGCATACTTCTCCCTTGTTCGCCCTCATGTGGAATACAGTACTTAGTGTTGTTTGGAATCCATACAACCGGGCTGCGAGGTTTGTGCTGTAAAGATACAACACCGAGACAGTGTGACTTCCATGTTGCACAGTGACATCGCCCCGATATCTTCATAGTAGAAATCGCCATGGTAGGTTGAATCCACAGCCACCATGACCATTTTATTCGGACCTTATGAGATGCATATTATTAGCAAAGTGACCTGACTAAGGCTACTGACAATAGACGGGTAATTGATTTCTCGCTCTGTGAGCAAGCTTGTATACGACATTGCGGTCAATGGTTATACTCTCTCCACTTGAGTGAGTGCCGCTATAGCCTGCTGCGCGCTGTAGTCCATATAGGACCAACGCAATATAAAATTGAGAGTTTTGGTCAAATTTTGAGTTCAAAGCGCACGGCCAATTTTCAAAGCGCACGCTAACGACTATAATATCTGTTCAACACGTATTTTCTAGTGTATGAGACCACATCTGGTTTCTTGAGAAAAATTCATTTACGGGAGATATTCATCATTTTCTAACTCAGTATCCGAAGATTTTCGTCTGATATCAAAATCGTGCATAGCAATTCACGTGTATCGATCCCGTGTATTCATTTTAATGTCACTGCTGCACCAAATAATTATTAGCCAGGCGATGTCGGTGTGTGTTGCAACATCTTTAATGGGACTCCCTTAAGAAGCCGACCAAGCAGACAGTACCATCATGATGTATACAATCCACATCAATGCCATAGCCATCAATCCTGCTCTGTATGCAATACCTGTGTTAGCAATCAATACCAGACAATACCATCCTAGCAGATATCAGATAATCCCAGCCCGCATCAAACTCTACCAAAATATTTTCTTTCTACGCACTATAACCTGGTGGAATGCGCTCCAGTGTATCACTTGGCCCCTCCTTTGGTGGAGACCATCCATGGAGCTGTCACATCCCAGCAAACACAAAACGTTTTCGACATCATTCGCAAAAGGTTATAAAAGGTTGTCAGAAAACGTTTAAATGTCGGGTTATATAAAGGGTATATTAAGAGTATAAAACGTTTTCATAACCTTAAAAACATTTTTGATAATATACTGCTCAGCAAACAAAAATATTTTACAGAAAACGTTTAAATGTCGGGTTATATAAAGGGTATAAAAACGTTTTAATAACATTCCAAAAACATTCTTGAAAACTTGATACAAAACATTCTAAACAGAATGTTATTTTGGGTTGAAAAAATATTTTGCAAAAAATGTTTGCCCAAAATATTTGCAATAACGTTTTAAAAACGTTTTCATGACCTTTATATAACCCGTCATTTAAATGTTATTAAAAGGTTTTGAAAAATACATTTTAAGAACATTTCTGTGTTTGCTAGGTTCAAATATTTTAACATTATGTTATTTAAGTATTGACAAAATATTTGGCAAAAATGTTTGCAATAATAGTTTAAAATAACATTTTTGAAAACATTTAAAAATATTGTTGTAGTGTGTTTTCATACAAAACGTTTTAAAACGTTATCATGACCTTTATATAACCCGACATTTTAATGTTATTAAAACGTTTTTACCTAAACCAAAAGCCAAAATATAACTTATTTAAAACGTTTTTAAAACGTTTTGTGTTTGCTGGGATCCTATATCTAATGGACTTTGCACCGCACCTGGGCATAAGTCGCAATTCCTTGGCCGCACGTCCAATCGCATCTTGCCAAGTATAGACAAGGCAAGGATATAAAAAATGTACTCTGTTATTGAGTTATTTCCAAAAAGGTCAAAGGTTGCAGGTAAAAGACGAGGTAAAAACACAGACCCTAGGAAGACCTATACAGATGTATGTATAATAATGTAATGTAATGTAATAATGAGGCAAGTATACACGACATAGTAGGCAATGTTTTTGTTTGCGATATGGCAATACAGTTTTAAATTAATAGCATAGTGTTTGTTGTTCCTTTCCCCCGGGTCCTTTCCCTAACTTCCTTGGGGTTTATTGTCCTCCACTTTCTATCCATTATTTACTCTAACATGTTCAAAACATAAATTTTACTAGTTACAAAATTATGCAGGTGACAATCTTACCAAAATAGGGATAAGTAATAGTTTGTAATTTTCTTATTTTTGTTTTGTAAGGGCAACATCACAAAGACAGCAGACTCGCGTGGGTCGTGGCGTTTGGTGCACACTTGTGTAAACTTTTACATGACGGACTTTTAAAGTCATTCGGAGTTATGTTGCCGAGTCTTTCATCCGAATTTAATACCAGTAATTGGGTTGTTGGACTCTCCATATCACTCATGATAGTAGTTGGAGGCTTATTCGGTAAGTTGTGGTCTAACTGATTATTTGAATTTGCTCTTGGTTCAAAGAGTGAAGACGAAGAAGAAGAAGAAGACGACTAAGAAATTAAATGAAATAAAATAATAAGAATAATTCTCTTTATATGACACCCACATTTTATTCGTTAGCTTTTTGTACATTTCAGCTGTGATCGCTAACCCTTTTCTGAAACGATTTCAACCACGATTGCTTCTAATTGTGTTCGCCATTCTGATCTTCATTGGATTCATCCTGTGTGCTTTCTCATCAAGCTGGACAACTTTTTCAATCGCATTGATAGTTGTTATAGGTAACTGATCATTTCATATTTGAAATTTGTACAGTACTATGTTAATTTAATTTGATAAGAACAGTGAATCGTACATAACCATTACTTATATTGTAAGAAAAGATTGAGTTGAACAGTGTTATACAAAGGGCACTGTGAAAGTGTTTGGATGTCTCAGAATTATTTTCGATTGAGCAAAGATAGTGCCTATGCAGCTGTTCTATGTAATTGCAGCCCTCCGAAACCTAATTGACAAAATGCCTTTGATATGATAAAAATCATAATACCAGAAAGAATGACCCTTACAAATGCTTTAGACAGATGAACAGTCATTGATTTATTTAGCCAATGTATTACATGTACTCACCAGGTGCTTGAGAGTACTCATTGCGTTATGAATGTTATGGTATTTTGTGTTAACCTGATCACGCTTGCTGCCTTTTAAAATGTATAGGAAAAATTAACATCCACTGTGTACGAGGTTACTTTCTAGCAGACTTGCAAAGTGTTATGACTCAAGAATCGACTCAGATTTGCAATTTTTCCCATCGAGTCTTTTAACTCGACTCAAGAAATTGGTAGATATGGTACGATTCAACCATGATATGACTCGACGCGTTACCACTCAACTTTCTATGTTCATAAGCAGTAATGGCAGTCCTGGTAAAAATATTCTCAGGATCGTTCATAGTTCATCAAAGTATGAAAGGTTGTTTTCCTCAGATCCAATAAAGTGATACTCACTCAGAAATATTTCAATTTCTGTCAGGAATCTTTCTGTCACTTCAATTGATATTTGTAATTTCATACAACTAGTCCAAATATTTCCACTTTTGCAGACGTTATGGAAGCTGACATGCACATCCATCTTCGGGGCCATATGTGTGCCACATACCGGGCCTGAGACTTTTATAGTTGTAGAAGTACCCACTGCACAAAACTAAAGCAGGGGGGAGCCCGTAGGCCAAAATAGCAAGGGGTTCTTGACAGTAACTGATGACTTGCTGACAGCTTAAATCCGCCACAGTCAAATCGTCATTGTTATGGTTCATTGTCACTAGTTTACTTCTTAGACGAGAAAAAGACTGTTATATTCGATTCAATACTTATCATTTTACGAAAGATACAAAGAAAATATTTGTTTTTTGTTTATGGAAATTACTATAAAAATTAATATGTCAACATATCGCCTTGCCTATTATATTTAAGGGCAAAAGCCATATCTTTTATATTCGAAAGATACAAAGGAAATAATATTGTTTTGTTTATGGAAATTACTATAAAAATTAATATGTCAACCGCCTTTTATATTTAACAGGTATACCACTGAGGTTATCCTGGTACCTAATGCTTACCAGTTTGGCAGACTATTTTGAGAAACATTATACAGTTGCTAATAGCATTGCCTACCTTGGATCTTCTGTAGCTCTGGTAATATTTGCTCCTTTGACACAATATCTTCTTAACACCTATGGATTGAAGGGGACGCTGCTGGTTTTAGGAAGCATATCTTTGCATGTTTCAATTTGTGGTGCAGTTTTGAAATCGTCCAAAAGTTACCAAAATATAACATATTCTTCAGATTCAAATGAAGAGAACAATTTCACGAGCTACATATGGAAAGTTGTCAAAGAAATATTTGATACCAAGTTGTTCGTACAACCACTGTTTCTTGCGATGCTAGCAGCTGAATTTGGCACCCAATACTGTTTTGCTGGGTGGGTGATATACCTTGTGTCATACGCAACATCAATTGGTTTGTCACCATATTATGCTACAACATTATCTGCGTCGGGTGGTGCCGGATCATTTATTGGAACATTGGCAATTAGCTTAATCTTCAAAATAACCGACAACACCGTTTATGTATTTATGTCATTTCTTGCAATCGCCGGCTTTTCACTTCTGATATACCCTTTAAGCAGCTCATTTCCAATACTTGTTGCAGCGTCATTTGTATTTGGAATGGCTGTAAATGCATGTATGGTGGCCTGTATGGTTTTGGCAAAATCTTTGGAAGGACACCAGAGCAGCATTGTAGCCTGGATAATTTGTGCTTCATCATTTGGTCGCCTGTTGGCTGGTTTCCTAACTGGTAAATATAAAAGCTACAATACTTGCGGTTAATGTTGCTATATATATGACGTGGCATGTCAAAAACAGACACTTTTGGGCAAGTCATCAATTTTGAGGTTTTTACATATCTTAAATATAGAGATATTTTTTTCCTGGTGGCGTAACTAGACATTTTCATCTGGAGAAGTGGGAAAGCGGGGGCAAACATAATAAATGAGGGGGCAGGCATTGTTCATGCTGTTCGGGTTTGTAAGCGCGTCAACACCCTCGCCGCACTGGGCAACACGGTGGGGGGTCTGAGGAGTCTTGGATCTGTAATGTGTCCCCGGAATAGTGGCGTATATTTCTTTTTGACATGGAGGGATGGGATTGGAAATTTGTCTTGAAGTATAGTAGATCCAGCACCTTTTAGCGGGAAAAGAAGTTTATGGTACAAATGCGCGCGAAGTGCGGGGAAAAAATGGGCATATTGAAGCTTAACTGGTGACATATGGTACAAAAGTGGAATAAATGCGCGCAAAAATTGGGGTTTTAGGTTAATTAATAACTCTCAGAAGTAGGCCTACTTTACCTTTTTCTTGGGGGGGGCAAGCAGGGGGCAAGGGTTTATAGTTTATACGCCACTGTTTGCTCAATGAAATCATACATTCCTAAGCGAAGATAATGAGTTCGTAAGTTATGGTATTATAAAATTGCTAATTAAGATATCGGCCTTTAAAAATATTATTGACAATGTTGAGAGTAGAAATGACCTTGGAAAATGTCTGAAAGATACAAGATGCCAGTTATATTCCGGTCTGAAACTATCAGACAATATTTTAAACATTATGAACATCACACATTTGCAACAAACCCAACTTGTGAAAAAAATCACCCCCGGGCAGATTTTTGGCTATTATTTTCTCCATTTTACAACCATCCTGCCCAAAAGTGTCTGCTTTCGATATGCCACGTCACATATGTTGATGCAGCCACTGCTGTTGCTACCTCAGTAATTATGATGATGATGCTGATGATGATTGATGATAATGATGATGATGGTGATGGTGACGATGATGACGATGACGATCATGACAACGATGATATCAATGACGACAATGACAACGATGATGATGACTATGACGATGATGATAATGATGATGATGATGATGATGATGATGATGATGATGATGATGTGGTTGGATGATGATGATGATGATGATAATGATGATGATGATGATGATGATAATGATGATAATAAAGAGAATAAATGAATACAAGAGAGTTTTCTGTCCTCGATAAGGGGGATGGCCCGATTTACCAATATAAAATTCAGCTTGATTGAATGACTTTTACCACCAATTCCCATCTGTGAAATTTCATGTCCATAATTTCAATTAATTTTGATATGAGCGTAAATGTGTGATTTTCTAGACCCATAGGAATATTGCGTATTAATCAGTCGACCAAAAAGGTACAGATTTCATTCGTCACATTCGTCATATATTTCAGTCCTAAAATTTCACAGAGTAAATGAGAAAAATAGTATCCTTCTTCTGATACCAAAACTAATACCACTTCCGGTAAAATCTGCTATTTGCGATCGGGCTATTCCCCTTTAAGTTCCTTAAACCTATCTTATAATAATAATTTTTAAAAAGTAATCTTCTTGATTTTGACTTTCAAAGGTTGGATCCGTGACGTCACAGGTAGTTACATAATTTCATTCATGATTCTTGGAGGTGTCATGTTATCGTCAACGTGTGTATTTGCTGTATTAGCTTGTATTGGCATTACCAAACGGACATCGTGATGATGACAGCTCATAACATGTTCTAACTTACGTAAACCTGGTGGAAGTATTAATAGTAAATTATCATTAAATGTTCATCGACGGAATTAAAGAACGACAATCATAATACCAGAGTCAGTATCTATAAAACGCTCCCATAAGAAGGATGAATTAAGATGGGTTCATGTTATCGCACATAAACACAAAATAATAATAATAATAATAATAATAATAATACGACTCCTATATAGCGCTTTACACCGAAGTCCCTTAGCGCTTAAAACATGAATAAACAAATAACAAACAATACCTACACAATACAACCTACAAACAATTTATGCATGTGATATAAATGAACAAAGTAAAACATGAGATAAATCAATTGTCACAAAATGCTAGAGTAAACAAATGTGTTTTTAAGGAAGATTTAAATTGTACAAGAGTCTTGCAGTTTTTTTACATTATATGGTAAATTGTTCCAAAGTTCAGGAGCAGCGAAATAAAAAGATCTCTGTCCATATGAAATAGTAGCAACTGATGTAGAGACGAGATAGCATTTTGAGGATGATCGTAGATTTCGAGGAGGTTTGTATTCCTGAATCAAATCAGCAAGGTAGTCTGGAGCAAGTCCATGAAAACATTTATAAGCGAGGAGAAGAATTTTGTACATAATACGATATTTGACAGGAAGCCAGTGAAGTTTTTGCAGTACAGGAGTGATGTGATCATGGAAGCGAGTACGCGAAACAAGTCTAGCAGCTTTGAGATGAGAGAGTCAGGAAGGCCATATAAAATGCTGTTGCACCGATCAAGATGACATGTGATAAAAGCATGAACTAAAGTTTCAGTTGACTTTTCATCCAGATAATTTCGAATGCGACCAATTTTGTACAGAGAAAAGGAGGCAGAGCGACATATATTATTGATGTAAAGATCCATGCTGAGATCATCTGCAACAATGACTCCCAGATTACGGGCAGATTTCACAGGTTCTACTGGTACACTTGCAATATTCACAGAAGATAAGGAAGATGATTTTCTGAACTTCGATGTGATGTGAAGGACCTCTGTTTTATCTTCGTTTAGCTTCAAGTCATTTGCAGTAGACCATGCTTTTATATCAGTGATGCAGCGTTCAAGTTTGGGAATGAGAGACGCATAATCATCCTGTTTCAAAATGACATATACTTGTGTATCATCGGCGTAAATCATTTTAGAGCGTCAGGGAATTTTCCATTTAAAAATGACAAATTAATCATCTTTGTGATAATTGGCAGAAGTTCGTTCAAACACTTTTTGAGAATCCATGTTGGGATGGGATCCATACTACATGTCGAAGATGGGGATTTCATCACAATATCTCTAACCAATTCCTCAGACATCAGAGAAAACTCACTAAAAGAAGAGTTACATGTAGAAGAATCTTCAAATTTTGGAGAGTCTGATTTAGCAGAGTCAATGAGATCGTCTTTTATCCGCTGGATCTTGTCACTGAAGAAATGAGAGAATCGATTTGAAAGCGCATCGTCTGAAGTATCTGATGGAAGAGATTTAGACATGTTGGGCGTGCATAATTTATTAAATTTCTGAATAATCATATTAAGGATTGACAAAACATGAGAATATCATACAAAATTTACGGTACACCACACTCTGGAGATGTGAATACACGAGTACCTGATGAGGAAATGATGGCTAAGGTCGTTGCTTGAAAATCGAGATCCTTCTCTCACCTTCTCTCATGACGGCGAAAAAGTGAAGCATGATAGGGGAACCACGTTAACTCGGCGCAGATGGCGTACTTCTACTTTGAGAGCAAAACACTTAAGAACATTTTGTTTCTTTGTTTATTATTGCTTTTCACGATTTCCTGACTGTATGTAAAATACCGTATATACAACGGTTGTATTGGCATCGTACAATTATGACAGACTGGTCTGTCTGTCGGTGTGTCTTTCTGTCTTCCCTTCTTTCTTCTCTCTTTCTTGCTTTCTTTTTCTTATATATATATATATATAAACTCATCCCAAAAAGAAAGTATCCAGTTTGATTTTATTCCATAAGTCACAGATGTGGCCTTAAATCAAAACCTACTAAAAGTATGTTACAGATAATTTTTTTCCGCACAGTTTGATACCTCATTTATATATCAGATTAATCAGCTTTATAATTGCTTTTAATGGTACATGTTGCGCTGGCCATCTCTATATTGTACAATGTAGAGATAACAAGTACTACACATAGCATTAGTATCGGGTAAGACCGTGTATTATGACATTATATTTTCCATGTCAAAAGCAGGCGTATTTATACATAAATATTATGAACATCAATATTTATTCTCTAAACGTTCTAAACTCATGGTAAGATTCCAGTATTACTATTTCAAAAATATGAAACTGAAACTGTACTGCGACTTTTAAGCTCAATAATAGCAAGGTTACCCGTTAACTTATTAATGAAGTTAGCTGGTATATCTGCGAGCTCAGATGACGATACAATTTTAAACATTGCAATAAATTATGATCATCATCTAAAACGTTTTTTGATCGTTTCTTATGATACATTTTAATCATTAAAGATCTAATACAAGAGATTACTACAAAATAATATCCAGTGAATGATACAAGTTGATTGATTTAAATTTTTTTATAATGTTCATTCGTCCACTTTAAAGGGTGATCCACAGCCTCAACTTCTCCCATGCACTTACTCTAAAAAGGTTGAGATTTGTATGTAATTATACGTAGCTCGCAAATCCAATGGCCGAACAGAAATTTCAACTGAAATTTTGAAAATAAGATGTACCATAAGAAGAGGATCCTATAATCACCAAATACCCCTTTAATATACGTTTGAAGTTAAGGTATACTTGATGTATATAATCACGTAATGGAATATATCAGTCAAACGCTGACATAGATACATTCATCCGGGCAGTCACGCTCTTTTGTTGTATACTGAGATGTCAACACCTCATTCATGATAAACAAGCCAGACGATTCTATTGAACTTTTTAAAACACAAGTCGCTGACCAGTGATTTTACCAAAAAGAAATAATAATGTTCAAAAAGTCAAAAAGTTAAAAAAACAAATCGCACACTTGATTACGTAACAGCATTAGCATAAATTCAATAGACTATAGGGATACTGCCAAATCACGCAAAAAGGAAAACCTTTTAAATCACAGCAAAGGCATGTATTTTAAAAAACGTACACGAACAGCAAAATTACATGGTGCATAAACATGCATAAACACTAACTACTGGGTCTGCCTTTGGTAAAATATGAGACTTGCCATTAATGAAAATGGGGCGTTTTTGAACTTTAACAACTTTAGGGAAGCAATATCATTCTGCAAAAATGGCGAAAATGAAGAAGCATTCATTAATTATCAAAAAAAAATTATTATTATTAATTATTAAAAAATGAAACAGATTAAAATGTAATGACTGGTCACATATAAGAGCAACATTTAAACAACAATCTGCGCATGCGTAGGTGGGATGACCGATATAACATGCTGTAAATGTATGAAAATTGCACAATTTCATGTAAATATTGCTTCAAATATTAAAAATGCTATGTAAATATAAATTTAATAATTCATGTCATTTTTTATGGATGATCTCAACCTGAACAGAAAATTTAGAAAAAATAAATTTCACATTCAAACGATGACCACTCTATCTGCCCACTACCTTTTGTATAAATGTAACAAAAATAGAATAACAGATATATTTTAATCAAATGTGGGTTTTTTTCAAATATTTTCCGTTTTAATGTTTGGGGATTAGTCAACAAACTGGCCAAAAAAACCCATAAGAAATAAACTAAAACCTTTCCAGCCCGACAAAGAAGGTTTTATGAGCTGGAAGTTTTGTGTTCTACTATTATTTCCAAAGGCAGCACTCAATTTCAGCCTCTTAGGTTGTGCGTGCGAATATCTTGACTAATGCACTGGGCCCGATGGAATATCCGTATGATAATAATTATTTTAAATGTTGCATTTTCAGACGTCAGCGTTTCACAAATCATTGTTTCACTTGCGTTTTCAAAGAAACAAAAACAAAAAAGATGGAATCAAAATGATAGGAACTTTTACGCAAGTGTGATTGAAATGAGCCATTATTCAATAGTCTCAGTATTATGTGAATATCGTTAACCATACAGCTGCACATCTATACGGTCTATGAATAAAGTCAAAATCATTTCTTACCACTGTGACTGTAATGAATGAATCATAGGATAACCATTGAGCTATAAATTTAGCTATTTATCGAACTTTATTGCTCCGTGATATAACATGGCATTATATCATAGTCAGGATGTATAGATCTTTTCATACTGAGTAATGCCGATAAAACCCGAAGCATGAAATAATTTCCTCTGACGAAAAATGACGGAGATTTGTCCATTAGTATTTTATTGTGAATAAAAATCCCTTTAAAAAGGGATGTGCTGGGACATGGTTGTTCACATTGAGTAACTTTATATTTCTTTTTATAAAAAAAGTCAAAATAATTTAAAGTGCAAAGATTCGGTTGGTTCAAACCTCAAAATCAGACACTTTTTCCCAGATACTGATGATTCCTTACAACAGTTCCATTCCAATTTGTATACTTTTATGCTCTTTATGTTGTTACTCCTCCTAAGGTTTACGTTCACTAACTTACAGCCCAATACGAACAATTTTAAAATATGATCCCTAGATGACCTATGACCTCAAAACATTTTCACTCACTTGATGCCCCTTACACAGATTATTACCACTAGGTAATGTTTGACATTGAAATTTACTTTTACAAAAGAGGGCAATTTCCCCATCGCTTTATCTAAATCAACAATGACCTCATTTGACCACTAAATGACCTTTGACCTCAAATATCTCCACTCACGTGTTGCCCCCCTACTCAAATATTATTATTACCAGGTATGGATGGCATCAGTTGGAACCGACGTTTGCACCTTATAGTATAGATTAATTCATAGCTCTTTTTGTTTTTTGAGGATTTAAGCATTCAAAGTAACAAGCAAACTTTCAAGAAATATATTTTTTTAAGTACCAGTATATATTCGGGCATATATTACAGGCCTACACAAACTGAACCCCAAAATAGCACCTTTAAAGCCAATAAGTGAATGTTTATTGATAATATTCGTAGTAACAAAATCCAATCATTACTGCTCTAATGCTTCATTCTAGTTTTTACATTTGTGTCATCATAAAAATAGACCCAAATATTTGAAAGTGATGTGTGCATCAATAGCTTTTGATCACCATCTTGTTACCAGGAAATGTACACAGGCCTATTTTATTTCCAAGCAGTGATCTTGTTTATTTATTAACACAGGTCTTCCCTCAAATAACTATGTTGCATGTTGCAGGGTCAAACTTTTTTTTTTTTTTATGTTTCTGTGTTTTTTATTACATGTAGTTGAAAATTATCCAACATATATTTGATAACAGACCACCACAGACAGACCACTATCTACATGAAGAGATTAAGGAACATGTGTATTCATTGCTCACTACTCAGCAGGTAGCTCTCAACAGAGATACAGGCCATACATGGCAGATACTGAACAACAACAAAGCATGTATGGTACCCGGTGTGTCTGCCCATATAACCCATAGCCTGCCAAGCTCAGTGTGCTAGTGGAGAGAACCATCAAAACTTCCTAGTCTAGATTCAGAAATATTATTTTCCTAAAACATACCTATTTTACATTAAAATGCAAAATCAACACACTATTTCTGATATCTGCACAAGCCAATTTTAGTATTCATGTTTGTCATAACCATTTTGATAATTGTTTTGCAATATTTTTACAAGTTTCCGTTTTCTTTATGAATTACTAATAGAAACAACAGAAAACTGAAATCAAACAATAAGTGCTGGGTTGCCACGGCAACCCAGCACAAAAACCAAGTAGCTTAGGTGTTAGCTCAATACTATGCTTGGAAGATATTTCTCGCGATGACCCCATGTTCACATTGACTTAATAAGAGCCTAATAAGCTGTATTTTCGCGCAAAAGGGTGCCGTAATTCATGACATTTCTTGTCCGCCAGTTTGGGTACAATTTGACCCCCTAGCTTACTGAATAAATAGCGCGGTTTTCCGAACTTTTCCGATCTTGATTTGAAATGGTCTATTGAATGCATACAGCGTTTTTGACGTTCAAAACATATTTACGAGTATTATTCACAAAGAATAGACATGCTTAAGGCATAGGCCTACTATATATAAGGCAGCGAATTTGGTCCTATAGAACTATCGGTGCCCGGTTAAGTACCGATGACTCTCAACATCACTCCCTGGAGATATGATAAATTGTATCCAGCATAATTTAGGGAGGGCGAGTTAGCGCAGCGGTAATTCCCTCGCTTTGCACCACTGAGGTCCCGGGTTCAAGCCCCGGCGCGCGGCCCAAGGACTCATGTGCACTTGGTTTATCCCGATTCCATGCTCGCTCTCGCAGGTTTTCTCCGGGATCTCCGGTTTCCTCCTGTATCGCAAAAATCGGTGATTAGTTGTTTGGTTATCAAAAACTTCCTTCACCCAATGGAATTTGTGGAGCTGCACAGATAATTGGTGGATGTCACAATCTAAATGCGGATAGGTGTGCGCCGTTCGGCAGCAACCTAGTTGATGCGATCTGATTGTGATGATTCACCATTGCAGCGAAATTACAGCGCTTTGAGTCCTCTAAGATATGGAGAAAGGCGCTTTATAAATCCAATTTTTTTAAAAATAATTAACAGCTGCATAGTGTTATTATTGTTCCTTTAAATAAAAAAACCAATGCACTGTTCAAATGTTCAGGGTACGATAAAAAGTGCCATCGGTACCTCTTCGGGCACCGATAGTGCTATAGGACCAAATAAGATGTTGTGCCTAATTTTCTTTTCCCTTTTATATCACTGAAAATTGAGCAACGCGTGCAAGAGTAATGGCGATTTTATTCATATCAATAGATTAGTTTTTCGCTTATCTCAGACAATCTAGTGCAAAAATTATTAAGTCAATGAACCGCCCGCTCCCCTTATTCAATGTTGTATACCAAACGCCTAAATTTTCAATTTTAAAATGTGCTACATGTTTGCTCCAACATTAGTTGGTTTGGATAAATTATCGAGATTATGTGCATCATATTTTGCACTCGTTAAAGCAGAAAGCGTGTAAGAAAGCGTGTAATCTTGATTGGGGGTTATAACAAATGTTGTAGTAGTCCATGTAAACGTGACAGGTAAAAAGCTTGCTTACCCTGCTGATGTCTTGCCCTTGTTATCTGGTAGACAGTGACAGAAAGGAAATAGAGGGTTTTCAGTAGACAGAAAAAGGCGGATTGAAGAAAGACGCAGATACACATGACAAAGCCGACTAAAAATATTAATTCAGCAGGGACTAAATATTTCCTTTGACCCCCCCCACCCAAGGGGAAAAAAGAAAAAAAGCAACAACAAATTCTTGGTAAACACATTAATTTGCTTATAAAACAATGTAAAATTGTAAATTTTTGCAGGCTTTGTGCGAAATGAACCCAATGTATATCAAGTTTCACTTTAAATACTACTGAAAGGTTTTGCAATCCCAGCAAAATCGGACCGGAATAATGCTCACTGGCCATTTTTTCCTTCCCCCCTTGAAAGGTCCAGACACGGCACTAGAAATGAACTACAAACTGCTTTAATTTGAGCTTCATATTGAACATTTTTTCAATTTTTTCCAACTAACATTTAACATTTGGCGCTCATTTTGTAAAAGTTTTCAAACGACTGAGGGGGCACATCATATATACCCCTACACACATACCCCCCCCCCCCCCACACACACACACACCCACACCCCCACCCCACACGATCAACTTCGGATTGACGGCCAAGAGTAATAAGAATATGGAATAGTTAGGTCGCTTTGAGTGCTGGCCATAAGCTCCTACATAAAAATCTTTGACATATTTTCTCAAAATATCAAGAGCTATCTCAAGAAACACTGGGCTTGTTTGTTTTATTTTCCATGCTGATTCTCATAAAAAAAAAATTAATGTACAATTCTGAAATGTTTGAACTTTAAAATAAAATTTAGAATTTCCCATCTCTCAACTTCTCATAAGGTGATTGGAAGCAATGATACAGGACATCGCATTACTTGACGTAGATGGCGAACTTCTACTTTGTAAGCAATGAAACATATTTATTTGCTTCATTTAATTGCTTTTCTGACTTTCCTGACTGTAATTTGAACGTTGCATTTTTTTCATTGTGTTGTATAACTTAAATTGGCATCATAGTGTATTTTATTATTTTCTGTCGAATGTTAAACTGGTATGTAACCGCATATAATATTTATAAAATATATTTTAGAGATATTGGTACTTAACTGTCATTTGTTCATTGCTGCTAAATCACATGCAGAGCCTCAATGCATCTCTACGCTCGAATGATTACTGAAAAAAGGTTGAAATCCTTTGTTAGAGCAGTGACCGCCTTTGACTTTCTCCAATGAAACGAATTATATGACAGGCAAGCTACAATCCCCGAAAAATGTCCTTGAAACGCTTTAGGCATCTTGAATGAAATCAAAAGTGTATTTTTAATGTGGATAAAAATGTTCAATATTTGGAATTAGAAGAAAGCTGGGCCATCAATTAACACTTGTCCCTTCCCCACCCCCCATCATTCAATGTTGCGACACTTTGGAGACACGCTGAACACATTTGCACGTTTCAACATTGCACGGGGGAGTGGGGGGGGGACTTATTTTCCCCTAAAGACGCTTTAATGTTTCAAGACATATTTCGGGGATTGTATGAGGCAATCGCTAAAATTAACATCTGATTTTAAACTTTTGGCTGTAACTTTAAAACTACTTGATAGAATTACTCCAAATTTTCAATGAATATTAGTTAATGCATAAGCTATGATGTGGATATAAAATAAAACAACTTATTGTATCAATTTTGACTATATCGCCCTGCACTACAAGCAGGTTGCACCCATCACCTGTATATGTCTACAATCATAGATTGAATACAATAGCGCTCTTTTCAAACATTACTAATCTTACAGATGTGAGTGATCAGCATGATATAGTTCAGTGGATATGTATCGCGTGAACGCTGCAGTGCAGGGCAATATAGTCAAAAACGACCTTTTTCACCTTTTTTCAGATCAACGCCCTCCCCAAAGCAAAAAAACAACAAAACAAAAAACGAACCAATAAAAAAAATCGCATTAGTACGCTCATGAAGTAGGCCTACTCATGCAGAAATATCTTTAAAATTGATCATTTTATTTGCGTGAAATGGTTAAGTGCGATTGTAAATCGTCCCATTGAATCACATAGTGATTTGACGGTTTACCATAGTCTAATACTGAATATTAATACAAGGAGTTTCTTTAATTTAGAAATGGTAAACCGTTGACAAAATTCATAATTTAGGCCGATTTGGTGTCAACTTTTATTTGGAAAGTGTTTTGTTTGAAAGCTTGTTCAAAACTACATCTAATTTTACTATTTTACGTTTTGTTAGCTCTAACATTATTTACATTTTACTGATTTTAGCAAATGTAAATCGTCTGTCGAGATTTACCATTTTCATAATCACGAGAATGCAATGCGCACCCATATATCACGGAATCCCGTAATTATTTCAACATGACAGCGTGGTGTAATGGACAGTACTTCAGACGGTGAAACGAAAGGCTAGTGGTTCGAGCCCCAACAGTTTCACTTTTTTTTCTTTTTTTTTTTTGTGTGTGACTTATTCAAACCAGTAAACTTTTCTTCTATATTCATGACAATTGACATTGTGAAACACGAAAATAAGTTTTAAAACCCTATTATTTATCTATGGCATGATAATTGATTGGTTTTTTTTAATTGTAATAAAGACACACATAGATCCGGACATCTTTAAATGTCATGAATATGGGCAATATAGCAATTGTCAGATAACACTAGTGGAAGTTTTGGATGAGAAAACGGACATTTTGATGAGAAACGGCCAAAATGGTGAGAATTTAATTTTCTCATTCTTTTGGATGAGAAAATAATAATCGGGGATTAGCAATTGTCACCAGTTTTAATAAGACAATAATGATTGACACACACACCAGGCAGTTTCTCATCCAAGAGAATGAGAAAATTAAATTCTCACCATTTTGGCCGATTCTCATCAAAATGTCCGTTTTCTCATCCAAAACTTCCACTAGTGTAGGAGTTCGTGATCACAGTCTTTATTTAACACGCCACGCCGGTAGATGTCGTTGTTAAGCAGTGTTTGAGTTGTTGGTGGTGGTGGGGGGGGGTAATAGACAGTTGATAACCGACAATCAATGATCAATTATTAATTGTCAATATTCAATTAAATTCTAAAACCTAACACGGAAATGATGATCACAGACTGTCATGTTCAATCGCAGTCGCTAAGGATGATTAGGGGGGTTATATTTGTGTGGTTGAGGGTGGTGGAGGAAAATCGATAATCGATTATCGTGTAACCCCCTCCCCCACACACCCCACGTTCAAGTTTCATACGTTTTCATAAGTATTTACTTATAGAGTGCTTGCACATAAGGTCATTAGTTCAAATCATCTCCTCTATAGGCACGCTCCAGAAGATATGCAAATGGATGCAGTACAAAAGAATTATTTGACCACTATCTAAATAAAAGATTAGTTGTTTTATTTTGTGCCCACATCATAGCCTATCTATTAATAAATAGCCATGGAAATTTTTTCACGCGGTACCTATGCATTGAACTATATCATGCTGATCACTCACATCTGTAAGATTAGTATGTATGAAAAGAGCGCTATTGTATTCAATCTATGATTGTAGACATACACAGGTGATGGGTGCAACCTGATTGTAGTGCAGGGCGATATAGTCAAAATTGATACAATTAGTTGTTTTATTTTATATCCACATCATAGCTTATGCACTAACTAATATTCATTGAAAATTTGGAGTGATTCTTTCAAGTAGTTTTAAAGTTATAGCCAAAAGATTAAAATCAGATGTTAATTTTAGCGATTGCCTCAGACATGTATGAGGCAATCGCTAAAATTAACATCTGATTTTAAACTTTTGGCTGTAACTTATTGTATCAATTTTGACTATATCGCCCTGCACTACAAGCAGGTTGCACCCATCACCTGTATATGTCTACAATCATAGATTGAATACAATAGCGCTCTTTTCAAACATTACTAATCTTACAGATGTGAGTGATCAGCATGATATAGTTCAGTGGATATGTATCGCGTGAACGCTGCAGTGCAGGGCAATATAGTCAAAAACGACCTTTTTCACCTTTTTCAGATCAACGCCCTCCCCAAAGCAAAAAACAACAAAACAAAAAAACGAACCAATAAAAAAATCGCATTAGTACGCTCATGAAGTAGGCCTACTCATGCAGAAATATCTTTAAAATTGATCATTTTATTTGCGTGAAATGGTTAAGTGCGATTGTAAATCGTCCCATTGAATCACATAGTGATTTGACGGTTTACCATAGTCTAATACTGAATATTAATACAAGGAGTTTCTTTAATTTAGAAATGGTAAACCGTTGACAAAATTCATAATTTAGGCCGATTTGGTGTCAACTTTTATTTGGAAAGTGTTTTGTTTGAAAGCTTGTTCAAAACTACATCTAATTTTACTATTTTACGTTTTGTTAGCTCTAACATTATTTACATTTTACTGATTTTAGCAAATGTAAATCGTGTGTCGAGATTTACCATTTTCATAATCACGAGAATGCAATGCGCACCCATATATCACGGAATCCCGTAATTATTTCAACATGACAGCGTGGTGTAATGGACAGTACTTCAGACGGTGAAACGAAAGGCTAGTGGTTCGAGCCCCAACAGTTTCACTTTTTTTCTTTTTTTTTTTGTGTGTGACTTATTCAAACCAGTAAACTTTTCTTCTATATTCATGACAATTGACATTGTGAAACACGAAAATAAGTTTTAAAACCCTATTATTTATCTATGGCATGATAATTGATTGGGTTTTTTTAATTGTAATAAAGACACACATAGATCCGGACATCTTTCAATGTCATGAATATGGGCAATATAGCAATTGTCAGATAACACTAGTGGAAGTTTTGGATGAGAAAACGGACATTTTGATGAGAAACGGCTAAAATGGTGAGAATTTAATTTTCTCATTCTTTTGGATGAGAAAATAATAATCGGGGATTAGCAATTGTCACCAGTTTTAATAAGACAATAATGATTGACACACACACCAGGCAGTTTCTCATCCAAGAGAATGAGAAAATTAAATTCTCACCATTTTGGCCGATTCTCATCAAAATGTCCGTTTTCTCATCCAAAACTTCCACTAGTGTAGGAGTTCGTGATCACAGTCTTTATTTAACACGCCACGCCGGTAGATGTCGTTGTTAAGCAGTGTTTGAGTTGTTGGTGGTGGTGGGAGGGGGGGGGGGGTAATAGACAGTTGATAACCGACAATCAATGATCAATTATTAATTGTCAATATTCAATTAAATTCTAAAACCTAACACGGAAATGATGATCACAGACTGTCATGTTCAATCGCAGTCGCTAAGGATGATTAGGGGGGTTATATTTGTGT
Source organism: Amphiura filiformis (assembly GCF_039555335.1). Lineage (NCBI taxonomy): Eukaryota > Metazoa > Echinodermata > Ophiuroidea > Amphilepidida > Amphiuridae > Amphiura > Amphiura filiformis. Next base: position 49,652,004 of record NC_092632.1, on the reverse strand, counting down.
GGTTGAGGGTGGTGGAGGAAATCGATAATCGATTATCGTGTAACCCCCCCCCCCACACCCCACGTTCAAGTTTCATACGTTTTCATAAGTATTTACTTATAGAGTGCTTGCACATAAGGTCATTAGTTCAAATCATCTCCTCTATAGGCACGCTCCAGAAGATATGCAAATGGATGCAGTACAAAAGAATTATTTGACCACTATCTAAATAAAAGATTAGTTGTTTTATTTTGTGCCCACATCATAGCCTATCTATTAATAAATAGCCATGGAAATTTTTTCACGCGGTACCTATGCATTGAACTATATCATGCTGATCACTCACATCTGTAAGATTAGTATGTATGAAAAGAGCGCTATTGTATTCAATCTATGATTGTAGACATACACAGGTGATGGGTGCAACCTGATTGTAGTGCAGGGCGATATAGTCAAAATTGATACAATTAGTTGTTTTATTTTATATCCACATCATAGCTTATGCACTAACTAATATTCATTGAAAATTTGGAGTGATTCTTTCAAGTAGTTTTAAAGTTATAGCCAAAAGATTAAAATCAGATGTTAATTTTAGCGATTGCCTCAGACAATCCCCGAAAAATGTCCTTGAAACGCTTTAGGCATCTTGAATGAAATCAAAAGTGTATTTTTAATGTGGATAAAAATGTTCAATATTTGGAATTAGAAGAAAGCTGGGCCATCAATTAACACTTGTCCCTTCCCCACCCCCCATCATTCAATGTTGCGACACTTTGGAGACACGCTGAACACATTTGCACGTTTCAACATTGCACGGGGAGTGGGGGACTTATTTTCCCCTAAAGACGCTTTAATGTTTCAAGACATATTTCGGGGATTGTATGAGGCAATCGCTAAAATTAACATCTGATTTTAAACTTTTGGCTGTAACTTTAAAACTACTTGATAGAATTACTCCAAATTTTCAATGAATATTAGTTAATGCATAAGCTATGATGTGGATATAAAATAAAACAACTTATTGTATCAATTTTGACTATATCGCCCTGCACTACAAGCAGGTTGCACCCATCACCTGTATATGTCTACAATCATAGATTGAATACAATAGCGCTCTTTTCAAACATTACTAATCTTACAGATGTGAGTGATCAGCATGATATAGTTCAGTGGATATGTATCGCGTGAACGCTGCAGTGCAGGGCAATATAGTCAAAAAACGACCTTTTTCACCTTTTTCAGATCAACGCCCTCCCCCAAAGCAAAAAAAACAACAAAACAAAAAAAAACGAACCAATAAAAAAATCGCATTAGTACGCTCATGAAGTAGGCCTACTCATGCAGAAATATCTTTAAAATTGATCATTTTATTTGCGTGAAATGGTTAAGTGCGATTGTAAATCGTCCCATTGAATCACATAGTGATTTGACGGTTTACCATAGTCTAATACTGAATATTAATACAAGGAGTTTCTTTAATTTAGAAATGGTAAACCGTTGACAAAATTCATAATTTAGGCCGATTTGGTGTCAACTTTTATTTGGAAAGTGTTTTGTTTGAAAGCTTGTTCAAAACTACATCTAATTTTACTATTTTACGTTTTGTTAGCTCTAACATTATTTACATTTTACTGATTTTAGCAAATGTAAATCGTCTGTCGAGATTTACCATTTTCATAATCACGAGAATGCAATGCGCACCCATATATCACGGAATCCCGTAATTATTTCAACATGACAGCGTGGTGTAATGGACAGTACTTCAGACGGTGAAACGAAAGGCTAGTGGTTCGAGCCCCAACAGTTTCACTTTTTTTTCTTTTTTTTGTGTGTGACTTATTCAAACCAGTAAACTTTTCTTCTATATTCATGACAATTGACATTGTGAAACACGAAAATAAGTTTTAAAACCCTATTATTTATCTATGGCATGATAATTGATTGGGTTTTTTTAATTGTAATAAAGACACACATAGATCCGGACATCTTTAAATGTCATGAATATGGGCAATATAGCAATTGTCAGATAACACTAGTGGAAGTTTTGGATGAGAAAACGGACATTTTGATGAGAAACGGCCAAAATGGTGAGAATTTAATTTTCTCATTCTTTTGGATGAGAAAATAATAATCGGGGATTAGCAATTGTCACCAGTTTTAATAAGACAATAATGATTGACACACACACCAGGCAGTTTCTCATCCAAGAGAATGAGAAAATTAAATTCTCACCATTTTGGCCGATTCTCATCAAAATGTCCGTTTTCTCATCCAAAACTTCCACTAGTGTAGGAGTTCGTGATCACAGTCTTTATTTAACACGCCACGCCGGTAGATGTCGTTGTTAAGCAGTGTTTGAGTTGTTGGTGGTGGTGGGAGGGGGGGGGGGGGGGAATAGACAGTTGATAACCGACAATCAATGATCAATTATTAATTGTCAATATTCAATTAAATTCTAAAACCTAACACGGAAATGATGATCACAGACTGTCATGTTCAATCGCAGTCGCTAAGGATGATTAGGGGGGGGGTTATATTTGTGTGGTTGAGGGTGGTGGAGGAAAATCGATAATCGATTATCGTGTAACCCCCTCCCCCACACACCCCCACGTTCAAGTTTCATACGTTTTCATAAGTATTTACTTATAGAGTGCTTGCACATAAGGTCATTAGTTCAAATCATCTCCTCTATAGGCACGCTCCAGAAGATATGCAAATGGATGCAGTACAAAAGAATTATTTGACCACTATCTAAATAAAAGATTAGTTGTTTTATTTTGTGCCCACATCATAGCCTATCTATTAATAAATAGCCATGGAAATTTTTTCACGCGGTACCTATGCATTGAACTATATCATGCTGATCACTCACATCTGTAAGATTAGTATGTATGAAAAGAGCGCTATTGTATTCAATCTATGATTGTAGACATACACAGGTGATGGGTGCAACCTGATTGTAGTGCAGGGCGATATAGTCAAAATTGATACAATTAGTTGTTTTATTTTATATCCACATCATAGCTTATGCACTAACTAATATTCATTGAAAATTTGGAGTGATTCTTTCAAGTAGTTTTAAAGTTATAGCCAAAAGATTAAAATCAGATGTTAATTTTAGCGATTGCCTCAGACATGTATGAGGCAATCGCTAAAATTAACATCTGATTTTAAACTTTGGCTGTAACTTATTGTATCAATTTTGACTATATCGCCCTGCACTACAAGCAGGTTGCACCCATCACCTGTATATGTCTACAATCATAGATTGAATACAATAGCGCTCTTTTCAAACATTACTAATCTTACAGATGTGAGTGATCAGCATGATATAGTTCAGTGGATATGTATCGCGTGAACGCTGCAGTGCAGGGCAATATAGTCAAAAAACGACCTTTTTCACCTTTTTCAGATCAACGCCCTCCCCCAAAGCAAAAAAACAACAAAACAAAAAACGAACCAATAAAAAAATCGCATTAGTACGCTCATGAAGTAGGCCTACTCATGCAGAAATATCTTTAAAATTGATCATTTTATTTGCGTGAAATGGTTAAGTGCGATTGTAAATCGTCCCATTGAATCACATAGTGATTTGACGGTTTACCATAGTCTAATACTGAATATTAATACAAGGAGTTTCTTTAATTTAGAAATGGTAAACCGTTGACAAAATTCATAATTTAGGCCGATTTGGTGTCAACTTTTATTTGGAAAGTGTTTTGTTTGAAAGCTTGTTCAAAACTACATCTAATTTTACTATTTTACGTTTTGTTAGCTCTAACATTATTTACATTTTACTGATTTTAGCAAATGTAAATCGTGTGTCGAGATTTACCATTTTCATAATCACGAGAATGCAATGCGCACCCATATATCACGGAATCCCGTAATTATTTCAACATGACAGCGTGGTGTAATGGACAGTACTTCAGACGGTGAAACGAAAGGCTAGTGGTTCGAGCCCCAACAGTTTCACTTTTTTTCTTTTTTTGTGTGTGACTTATTCAAACCAGTAAACTTTTCTTCTATATTCATGACAATTGACATTGTGAAACACGAAAATAAGTTTTAAAACCCTATTATTTATCTATGGCATGATAATTGATTGGGTTTTTTTAATTGTAATAAAGACACACATAGATCCGGACATCTTTAAATGTCATGAATATGGGCAATATAGCAATTGTCAGATAACACTAGTGGAAGTTTTGGATGAGAAAACGGACATTTTGATGAGAAACGGCTAAAATGGTGAGAATTTAATTTTCTCATTCTTTTGGATGAGAAAATAATAATCGGGGATTAGCAATTGTCACCAGTTTTAATAAGACAATAATGATTGACACACACACCAGGCAGTTTCTCATCCAAGAGAATGAGAAAATTAAATTCTCACCATTTTGGCCGATTCTCATCAAAATGTCCGTTTTCTCATCCAAAACTTCCACTAGTGTAGGAGTTCGTGATCACAGTCTTTATTTAACACGCCACGCCGGTAGATGTCGTTGTTAAGCAGTGTTTGAGTTGTTGGTGGTGGTGGGAGGGGGGGGGGGGTAATAGACAGTTGATAACCGACAATCAATGATCAATTATTAATTGTCAATATTCAATTAAATTCTAAAACCTAACACGGAAATGATGATCACAGACTGTCATGTTCAATCGCAGTCGCTAAGGATGATTAGGGGGGTTATATTTGTGTGGTTGAGGGTGGTGGAGGAAAATCGATAATCGATTATCGTGTAACCCCCCTCCCCCACACAAACCCCCACGTTCAAGTTTCATACGTTTTCATAAGTATTTACTTATAGAGTGCTTGCACATAAGGTCATTAGTTCAAATCATCTCCTCTATAGGCACGCTCCAGAAGATATGCAAATGGATGCAGTACAAAAGAATTATTTGACCACTATCTAAATAAAAGATTAGTTGTTTTATTTTGTGCCCACATCATAGCCTATCTATTAATAAATAGCCATGGAAATTTTTTCACGCGGTACCTATGCATTGAACTATATCATGCTGATCACTCACATCTGTAAGATTAGTATGTATGAAAAGAGCGCTATTGTATTCAATCTATGATTGTAGACATACACAGGTGATGGGTGCAACCTGATTGTAGTGCAGGGCGATATAGTCAAAATTGATACAATTAGTTGTTTTATTTTATATCCACATCATAGCTTATGCACTAACTAATATTCATTGAAAATTTGGAGTGATTCTTTCAAGTAGTTTTAAAGTTATAGCCAAAAGATTAAAATCAGATGTTAATTTTAGCGATTGCCTCAGACAATCCCCGAAAATGTCCTTGAAACGCTTTAGGCATCTTGAATGAAATCAAAAGTGTATTTTTAATGTGGATAAAAATGTTCAATATTTGGAATTAGAAGAAAGCTGGGCCATCAATTAACACTTGTCCCTTCCCCACCCCCCATCATTCAATGTTGCGACACTTTGGAGACACGCTGAACACATTTGCACGTTTCAACATTGCACGGGGAGTGGGGGACTTATTTTCCCTAAAGACGCTTTAATGTTTCAAGACATATTTCGGGGATTGTATGAGGCAATCGCTAAAATTAACATCTGATTTTAAACTTTTGGCTGTAACTTTAAAACTACTTGATAGAATTACTCCAAATTTTCAATGAATATTAGTTAATGCATAAGCTATGATGTGGATATAAAATAAAACAACTTATTGTATCAATTTTGACTATATCGCCCTGCACTACAAGCAGGTTGCACCCATCACCTGTATATGTCTACAATCATAGATTGAATACAATAGCGCTCTTTTCAAACATTACTAATCTTACAGATGTGAGTGATCAGCATGATATAGTTCAGTGGATATGTATCGCGTGAACGCTGCAGTGCAGGGCAATATAGTCAAAAAACAACATTTTTCACCTTTTTCAGATCAACGCCCTCCCCCCAAAGCAAAAAAAACAACAAAACAAAACGAACCAATCAAAAAATCGCATTAGTACGCTCATGAAGTAGGCCTACTCATGCAGAAATATCTTTAAAATTGATCATTTTATTTGCGTGAAATGGTTAAGTGCGATTGTAAATCGTCCCATTGAATCACATAGTGATTTGACGGTTTACCATAGTCTAATACTGAATATTAATACAAGGAGTTTCTTTAATTTAGAAATGGTAAACCGTTGACAAAATTCATAATTTAGGCCGATTTGGTGTCAACTTTTATTTGGAAAGTGTTTTGTTTGAAAGCTTGTTCAAAACTACATCTAATTTTACTATTTTACGTTTTGTTAGCTCTAACATTATTTACATTTTACTGATTTTAGCAAATGTAAATCGTCTGTCGAGATTTACCATTTTCATAATCACGAGAATGCAATGCGCACCCATATATCACGGAATCCCGTAATTATTTCAACATGACAGCGTGGTGTAATGGACAGTACTTCAGACGGTGAAACGAAAGGCTAGTGGTTCGAGCCCCAACAGTTTCACTTTTTTTTCTTTTTTTTTTTGTGTGACTTATTCAAACCAGTAAACTTTTCTTCTATATTCATGACAATTGACATTGTGAAACACGAAAATAAGTTTTAAAACCCTATTATTTATCTATGGCATGATAATTGATTGGTTTTTTTTAATTGTAATAAAGACACACATAGATCCGGACATCTTTAAATGTCATGAATATGGGCAATATAGCAATTGTCAGATAACACTAGTGGAAGTTTTGGATGAGAAAACGGACATTTTGATGAGAAACGGCCAAAATGGTGAGAATTTAATTTTCTCATTCTTTTGGATGAGAAAATAATAATCGGGGATTAGCAATTGTCACCAGTTTTAATAAGACAATAATGATTGACACACACACCAGGAAGTTTCTCATCCAAGAGAATGAGAAAATTAAATTCTCACCATTTTGGCCGATTCTCATCAAAATGTCCGTTTTCTCATCCAAAACTTCCACTAGTGTAGGAGTTCGTGATCACAGTCTTTATTTAACACGCCACGCCGGTAGATGTCGTTGTTAAGCAGTGTTTGAGTTGTTGGTGGTGGTGGGAGGGGGGGGGGGGTAATAGACAGTTGATAACCGACAATCAATGATCAATTATTAATTGTCAATATTCAATTAAATTCTAAAACCTAACACGGAAATGATGATCACAGACTGTCATGTTCAATCGCAGTCGCTAAGGATGATTAGGGGGGAGGGTTATATTTGTGTGGTTGAGGGTGGTGGAGGAAAATCGATAATCGATTATCGTGTAACCCCCCCCCCACACCCCCACGTTCAAGTTTCATACGTTTTCATAAGTATTTACTTATAGAGTGCTTGCACATAAGGTCATTAGTTCAAATCATCTCCTCTATAGGCACGCTCCAGAAGATATGCAAATGGATGCAGTACAAAAGAATTATTTGACCACTATCTAAATAAAAGATTAGTTGTTTTATTTTGTGCCCACATCATAGCCTATCTATTAATAAATAGCCATGGAAATTTTTTCACGCGGTACCTATGCATTGAACTATATCATGCTGATCACTCACATCTGTAAGATTAGTATGTATGAAAAGAGCGCTATTGTATTCAATCTATGATTGTAGACATACACAGGTGATGGGTGCAACCTGATTGTAGTGCAGGGCGATATAGTCAAAATTGATACAATTAGTTGTTTTATTTTATATCCACATCATAGCTTATGCACTAACTAATATTCATTGAAAATTTGGAGTGATTCTTTCAAGTAGTTTTAAAGTTATAGCCAAAAGATTAAAATCAGATGTTAATTTTAGCGATTGCCTCAGACATGTATGAGGCAATCGCTAAAATTAACATCTGATTTAAATCTTTTGGCTGTAACTTATTGTATCAATTTTGACTATATCGCCCTGCACTACAAGCAGGTTGCACCCATCACCTGTATATGTCTACAATCATAGATTGAATACAATAGCGCTCTTTTTCAAACATTACTAATCTTACAGATGTGAGTGATCAGCATGATATAGTTCAGTGGATATGTATCGCGTGAACGCTGCAGTGCAGGGCAATATAGTCAAAAACGACCTTTTTCACCTTTTTCAGTTCAATGCCCTCCCAAAAGCAAAAAAAAACAAAACAAAAAAAACGAACCAATAAAAAAAATCGCATTAGTACGCTCATGAAGTAGGCCTACTCATGCAGAAATATCTTTAAAATTGATCATTTTATTTGCGTGAAATGGTTAAGTGCGATTGTAAATCGTCCCATTGAATCACATAGTGATTTGACGGTTTACCATAGTCTAATACTGAATATTAATACAAGGAGTTTCTTTAATTTAGAAATGGTAAACCGTTGACAAAATTCATAATTTAGGCCGATTTGGTGTCAACTTTTATTTGGAAAGTGTTTTGTTTGAAAGCTTGTTCAAAACTACATCTAATTTTACTATTTTACGTTTTGTTAGCTCTAACATTATTTACATTTTACTGATTTTAGCAAATGTAAATCGTGTGTCGAGATTTACCATTTTCATAATCACGAGAATGCAATGCGCACCCATATATCACGGAATCCCGTAATTATTTCAACATGACAGCGTGGTGTAATGGACAGTACTTCAGACGGTGAAACGAAAGGCTAGTGGTTCGAGCCCCAACAGTTTCACTTTTTTCTTTTTTTGTGTGTGACTTATTCAAACCAGTAAACTTTTCTTCTATATTCATGACAATTGACATTGTGAAACACGAAAATAAGTTTTAAAACCCTATTATTTATCTATGGCATGATAATTGATTGGGTTTTTTTTTTTGTTTTAAAGACACACATAGATCCGGACATCTTTAAATGTCATGAATATGGGCAATATAGCAATTGTCAGATAACACTAGTGGAAGTTTTGGATGAGAAAACGGACATTTTGATGAGAAACGGCTAAAATGGTGAGAATTTAATTTTCTCATTCTTTTGGATGAGAAAATAATAATCGGGGATTAGCAATTGTCACCAGTTTTAATAAGACAATAATGATTGACACACACACCAGGCAGTTTCTCATCCAAGAGAATGAGAAAATTAAATTCTCACCATTTTGGCCGATTCTCATCAAAATGTCCGTTTTCTCATCCAAAACTTCCACTAGTGTAGGAGTTCGTGATCACAGTCTTTATTTAACACGCCACGCCGGTAGATGTCGTTGTTAAGCAGTGTTTGAGTTGTTGGTGGTGGTGGGAGGGGGGGGGGGTAATAGACAGTTGATAACCGACAATCAATGATCAATTATTAATTGTCAATATTCAATTAAATTCTAAAACCTAACACGGAAATGATGATCACAGACTGTCATGTTCAATCGCAGTCGCTAAGGATGATTAGGGGGGGGGGTTATATTTGTGTGGTTGAGGGTGGTGGAGGAAAATCGATAATCGATTATCGTGTAACCCCCCTCCCCACACACCCCCACGTTCAAGTTTCATACGTTTTCATAAGTATTTACTTATAGAGTGCTTGCACATAAGGTCATTAGTTCAAATCATCTCCTCTATAGGCACGCTCCAGAAGATATGCAAATGGATGCAGTACAAAAGAATTATTTGACCACTATCTAAATAAAAGATTAGTTGTTTTATTTTGTGCCCACATCATAGCCTATCTATTAATAAATAGCCATGGAAATTTTTTCACGCGGTACCTATGCATTGAACTATATCATGCTGATCACTCACATCTGTAAGATTAGTATGTATGAAAAGAGCGCTATTGTATTCAATCTATGATTGTAGACATACACAGGTGATGGGTGCAACCTGATTGTAGTGCAGGGCGATATAGTCAAAATTGATACAATTAGTTGTTTTATTTTATATCCACATCATAGCTTATGCACTAACTAATATTCATTGAAAATTTGGAGTGATTCTTTCAAGTAGTTTTAAAGTTATAGCCAAAAGATTAAAATCAGATGTTAATTTTAGCGATTGCCTCAGACAATCCCCGAAAATGTCCTTGAAACGCTTTAGGCATCTTGAATGAAATCAAAAGTGTATTTTTAATGTGGATAAAAATGTTCAATATTTGGAATTAGAAGAAAGCTGGGCCATCAATTAACACTTGTCCCTTCCCCACCCCCCATCATTCAATGTTGCGACACTTTGGAGACACGCTGAACACATTTGCACGTTTCAACATTGCACGGGGAGTGGGGGACTTATTTTCCCTAAAGACGCTTTAATGTTTCAAGACATATTTCGGGGATTGTATGAGGCAATCGCTAAAATTAACATCTGATTTTAAACTTTTGGCTGTAACTTTAAAACTACTTGATAGAATTACTCCAAATTTTCAATGAATATTAGTTAATGCATAAGCTATGATGTGGATATAAAATAAAACAACTTATTGTATCAATTTTGACTATATCGCCCTGCACTACAAGCAGGTTGCACCCATCACCTGTATATGTCTACAATCATAGATTGAATACAATAGCGCTCTTTTCAAACATTACTAATCTTACAGATGTGAGTGATCAGCATGATATAGTTCAGTGGATATGTATCGCGTGAACGCTGCAGTGCAGGGCAATATAGTCAAAAAACGACCTTTTTCACCTTTTTCAGATCAACGCCAACCCCCAAAGCAAAAAACAACAAAACAAAAAAACGAACCAATAAAAAAATCGCATTAGTACGCTCATGAAGTAGGCCTACTCATGCAGAAATATCTTTAAAATTGATCATTTTATTTGCGTGAAATGGTTAAGTGCGATTGTAAATCGTCCCATTGAATCACATAGTGATTTGACGGTTTACCATAGTCTAATACTGAATATTAATACAAGGAGTTTCTTTAATTTAGAAATGGTAAACCGTTGACAAAATTCATAATTTAGGCCGATTTGGTGTCAACTTTTATTTGGAAAGTGTTTTGTTTGAAAGCTTGTTCAAAACTACATCTAATTTTACTATTTTACGTTTTGTTAGCTCTAACATTATTTACATTTTACTGATTTTAGCAAATGTAAATCGTCTGTCGAGATTTACCATTTTCATAATCACGAGAATGCAATGCGCACCCATATATCACGGAATCCCGTAATTATTTCAACATGACAGCGTGGTGTAATGGACAGTACTTCAGACGGTGAAACGAAAGGCTAGTGGTTCGAGCCCCAACAGTTTCACTTTTTTCTTTTTTTTTTTTTGTGTGTGACTTATTCAAACCAGTAAACTTTTCTTCTATATTCATGACAATTGACATTGTGAAACACGAAAATAAGTTTTAAAACCCTATTATTTATCTATGGCATGATAATTGATTGGTTTTTTTAATTGTAATAAAGACACACATAGATCCGGACATCTTTAAATGTCATGAATATGGGCAATATAGCAATTGTCAGATAACACTAGTGGAAGTTTTGGATGAGAAAACGGACATTTTGATGAGAAACGGCCAAAATGGTGAGAATTTAATTTTCTCATTCTTTTGGATGAGAAAATAATAATCGGGGATTAGCAATTGTCACCAGTTTTAATAAGACAATAATGATTGACACACACACCAGGCAGTTTCTCATCCAAGAGAATGAGAAAATTAAATTCTCACCATTTTGGCCGATTCTCATCAAAATGTCCGTTTTCTCATCCAAAACTTCCACTAGTGTAGGAGTTCGTGATCACAGTCTTTATTTAACACGCCACGCCGGTAGATGTCGTTGTTAAGCAGTGTTTGAGTTGTTGGTGGTGGTGGGAGGGGGGTAATAGACAGTTGATAACCGACAATCAATGATCAATTATTAATTGTCAATATTCAATTAAATTCTAAAACCTAACACGGAAATGATGATCACAGACTGTCATGTTCAATCGCAGTCGCTAAGGATGATTAGGGGGGTTATATTTGTGTGGTTGAGGGTGGTGGAGGAAAATCGATAATCGATTATCGTGTAACCCCCTCCCCCACACACCCCCACGTTCAAGTTTCATACGTTTTCATAAGTATTTACTTATAGAGTGCTTGCACATAAGGTCATTAGTTCAAATCATCTCCTCTATAGGCACGCTCCAGAAGATATGCAAATGGATGCAGTACAAAAGAATTATTTGACCACTATCTAAATAAAAGATTAGTTGTTTTATTTTGTGCCCACATCATAGCCTATCTATTAATAAATAGCCATGGAAATTTTTTCACGCGGTACCTATGCATTGAACTATATCATGCTGATCACTCACATCTGTAAGATTAGTATGTATGAAAAGAGCGCTATTGTATTCAATCTATGATTGTAGACATACACAGGTGATGGGTGCAACCTGATTGTAGTGCAGGGCGATATAGTCAAAATTGATACAATTAGTTGTTTTATTTTATATCCACATCATAGCTTATGCACTAACTAATATTCATTGAAAATTTGGAGTGATTCTTTCAAGTAGTTTTAAAGTTATAGCCAAAAGATTAAAATCAGATGTTAATTTTAGCGATTGCCTCAGACATGTCTGAGGCAATCGCTAAAATTAACATCTGATTTTAATCTTTTGGCTATAACTTATTGTATCAATTTTGACTATATCGCCCTGCACTACAAGCAGGTTGCACCCATCACCTGTATATGTCTACAATCATAGATTGAATACAATAGCGCTCTTTTCAAACATTACTAATCTTACAGATGTGAGTGATCAGCATGATATAGTTCAGTGGATATGTATCGCGTGAACGCTGCAGTGCAGGGCAATATAGTCAAAAACGACCTTTTTCACCTTTTTCAGATCAACGCCCTCCCCAAAGCAAAAAACAACAAAACAAAAAACGAACCAATAAAAAAATCGCATTAGTACGCTCATGAAGTAGGCCTACTCATGCAGAAATATCTTTAAAATTGATCATTTTATTTGCGTGAAATGGTTAAGTGCGATTGTAAATCGTCCCATTGAATCACATAGTGATTTGACGGTTTACCATAGTCTAATACTGAATATTAATACAAGGAGTTTCTTTAATTTAGAAATGGTAAACCGTTGACAAAATTCATAATTTAGGCCGATTTGGTGTCAACTTTTATTTGGAAAGTGTTTTGTTTGAAAGCTTGTTCAAAACTACATCTAATTTTACTATTTTACGTTTTGTTAGCTCTAACATTATTTACATTTTACTGATTTTAGCAAATGTAAATCGTGTGTCGAGATTTACCATTTTCATAATCACGAGAATGCAATGCGCACCCATATATCACGGAATCCCGTAATTATTTCAACATGACAGCGTGGTGTAATGGACAGTACTTCAGACGGTGAAACGAAAGGCTAGTGGTTCGAGCCCCAACAGTTTCACTTTTTTTTTTTTTTGTGTGTGTGACTTATTCAAACCAGTAAACTTTTCTTCTATATTCATGACAATTGACATTGTGAAACACGAAAATAAGTTTTAAAACCCTATTATTTATCTATGGCATGATAATTGATTGGGTTTTTTTAATTGTAATAAAGACACACATAGATCCGGACATCTTTAAATGTCATGAATATGGGCAATATAGCAATTGTCAGATAACACTAGTGGAAGTTTTGGATGAGAAAACGGACATTTTGATGAGAAACGGCCAAAATGGTGAGAATTTAATTTTCTCATTCTTTTGGATGAGAAAATAATAATCGGGGATTAGCAATTGTCACCAGTTTTAATAAGACAATAATGATTGACACACACACCAGGCAGTTTCTCATCCAAGAGAATGAGAAAATTAAATTCTCACCATTTTGGCCGATTCTCATCAAAATGTCCGTTTTCTCATCCAAAACTTCCACTAGTGTAGGAGTTCGTGATCACAGTCTTTATTTAACACGCCACGCCGGTAGATGTCGTTGTTAAGCAGTGTTTGAGTTGTTGGTGGTGGTGGGGGGGGTAATAGACAGTTGATAACCGACAATCAATGATCAATTATTAATTGTCAATATTCAATTAAATTCTAAAACCTAACACGGAAATGATGATCACAGACTGTCATGTTCAATCGCAGTCGCTAAGGATGATTAGGGGGGGGGGTTATATTTGTGTGGTTGAGGGTGGTGGAGGAAAATCGATAATCGATTATCGTGTAACCCCCTCCCCCACACCCCCACGTTCAAGTTTCATACGTTTTCATAAGTATTTACTTATAGAGTGCTTGCACATAAGGTCATTAGTTCAAATCATCTCCTCTATAGGCACGCTCCAGAAGATATGCAAATGGATGCAGTACAAAAGAATTATTTGACCACTATCTAAATAAAAGATTAGTTGTTTTATTTTGTGCCCACATCATAGCCTATCTATTAATAAATAGCCATGGAGATTTTTCACGCGGTACCTATGCATTGAACTATATCATGCTGATCACTCACATCTGTAAGATTAGTATGTATGAAAAGAGCGCTATTGTATTCAATCTATGATTGTAGACATACACAGGTGATGGGTGCAACCTGATTGTAGTGCAGGGCGATATAGTCAAAATTGATACAATTAGTTGTTTTATTTTATATCCACATCATAGCTTATGCACTAACTAATATTCATTGAAAATTTGGAGTGATTCTTTCAAGTAGTTTTAAAGTTATAGCCAAAAGATTAAAATCAGATGTTAATTTTAGCGATTGCCTCAGACAATCCCCGAAAAATGTCCTTGAAACGCTTTAGGCATCTTGAATGAAATCAAAAGTGTATTTTTAATGTGGATAAAAATGTTCAATATTTGGAATTAGAAGAAAGCTGGGCCATCAATTAACACTTGTCCCTTCCCCACCCCCATCATTCAATGTTGCGACACTTTGGAGACACGCTGAACACATTTGCACGTTTCAACATTGCACGGGGAGTGGGGACTTATTTCCCTAAAGACGCTTTAATGTTTCAAGACATATTTCGGGGATTGTATGAGGCAATCGCTAAAATTAACATCTGATTTTAAACTTTTGGCTGTAACTTTAAAACTACTTGATAGAATTACTCCAAATTTTCAATGAATATTAGTTAATGCATAAGCTATGATGTGGATATAAAATAAAACAACTTATTGTATCAATTTTGACTATATCGCCCTGCACTACAAGCAGGTTGCACCCATCACCTGTATATGTCTACAATCATAGATTGAATACAATAGCGCTCTTTTCAAACATTACTAATCTTACAGATGTGAGTGATCAGCATGATATAGTTCAGTGGATATGTATCGCGTGAACGCTGCAGTGCAGGGCAATATAGTCAAAAACGACCTTTTCACCTTTTTTCAGATCAACGCCTCCCCAAAGCAAAAAACAACAAAACAAAAAACGAACCAATAAAAAATCGCATTAGTACGCTCATGAAGTAGGCCTACTCATGCAGAAATATCTTTAAAATTGATCATTTTATTTGCGTGAAATGGTTAAGTGCGATTGTAAATCGTCCCATTGAATCACATAGTGATTTGACGGTTTACCATAGTCTAATACTGAATATTAATACAAGGAGTTTCTTTAATTTAGAAATGGTAAACCGTTGACAAAATTCATAATTTAGGCCGATTTGGTGTCAACTTTTATTTGGAAAGTGTTTTGTTTGAAAGCTTGTTCAAAACTACATCTAATTTTACTATTTTACGTTTTGTTAGCTCTAACATTATTTACATTTTACTGATTTTAGCAAATGTAAATCGTCTGTCGAGATTTACCATTTTCATAATCACGAGAATGCAATGCGCACCCATATATCACGGAATCCCGTAATTATTTCAACATGACAGCGTGGTGTAATGGACAGTACTTCAGACGGTGAAACGAAAGGCTAGTGGTTCGAGCCCCAACAGTTTCACTTTTTTTTTTTTTTTGTGTGTGACTTATTCAAACCAGTAAACTTTTCTTCTATATTCATGACAATTGACATTGTGAAACACGAAAATAAGTTTTAAAACCCTATTATTTATCTATGGCATGATAATTGATTGGTTTTTTTTAATTGTAATAAAGACACACATAGATCCGGACATCTTTAAATGTCATGAATATGGGCAATATAGCAATTGTCAGATAACACTAGTGGAAGTTTTGGATGAGAAAACGGACATTTTGATGAAAAACGGCCAAAATGGTGAGAATTTAATTTTCTCATTCTTTTGGATGAGAAAATAATAATCGGGGATTAGCAATTGTCACCAGTTTTAATAAGACAATAATGATTGACACACACACCAGGCAGTTTCTCATCCAAGAGAATGAGAAAATTAAATTCTCACCATTTTGGCCGATTCTCATCAAAATGTCCGTTTTCTCATCCAAAACTTCCACTAGTGTAGGAGTTCGTGATCACAGTCTTTATTTAACACGCCACGCCGGTAGATGTCGTTGTTAAGCAGTGTTTGAGTTGTTGGTGGTGGTGGGAGGGGGGGGGGGGGGGGGGAATAGACAGTCGATAACCGTCAATGATCAATTATTAATTGTCAATATTCAATTAAATTCTAAAACCTAACACGGAAATGATGATCACAGACTGTCATGTTCAATCGCAGTCGCTAAGGATGATTAGGGGGGGGGGGGTATATTTGTGTGGTTGAGGGTGGTGGAGGAAAATCGATAATCGATTATCGTGTAACCCCCCTCCCCACACACCCCCACGTTCAAGTTTCATACGTTTTCATAAGTATTTACTTATAGAGTGCTTGCACATAAGGTCATTAGTTCAAATCATCTCCTCTATAGGCACGCTCCAGAAGATATGCAAATGGATGCAGTACAAAAGAATTATTTGACCACTATCTAAATAAAAGATTAGTTGTTTTATTTTGTGCCCACATCATAGCCTATCTATTAATAAATAGCCATGGAAATTTTTTCACGCGGTACCTATGCATTGAACTATATCATGCTGATCACTCACATCTGTAAGATTAGTATGTATGAAAAGAGCGCTATTGTATTCAATCTATGATTGTAGACATACACAGGTGATGGGTGCAACCTGATTGTAGTGCAGGGCGATATAGTCAAAATTGATACAATTAGTTGTTTTATTTTATATCCACATCATAGCTTATGCACTAACTAATATTCATTGAAAATTTGGAGTGATTCTTTCAAGTAGTTTTAAAGTTATAGCCAAAAGATTAAAATCAGATGTTAATTTTAGCGATTGCCTCAGACATGTATGAGGCAATCGCTAAAATCTAACATCTGATTTAAACTTTAACTGTAACTTATTGTATCAATTTTGACTATATCGCCCTGCACTACAAGCAGGTTGCACCCATCACCTGTATATGTCTACAATCATAGATTGAATACAATAGCGCTCTTTTCAAACATTACTAATCTTACAGATGTGAGTGCTCAGCATGATATAGTTCAGTGGATATGTATCGCGTGAACGCTGCAGTGCAGGGCAATATAGTCAAAAACGACCTTTTCACCTTTTTCAGATCAACGCCCTCCCCAAAGCAAAAAAACAACAAAACAAAAAAACGAACAAATAAAAAAATCGCATTAGTACACTCATGAAGTAGGCCTACTCATGCAGAAATATCTTTAAAATTGATCATTTTATTTGCGTGAAATGGTTAAGTGCGATTGTAAATCGTCCCATTGAATCACATAGTGATTTGACGGTTTACCATAGTCTAATACTGAATATTAATACAAGGAGTTTCTTTAATTTAGAAATGGTAAACCGTTGACAAAATTCATAATTTAGGCCGATTTGGTGTCAACTTTTATTTGGAAAGTGTTTTGTTTGAAAGCTTGTTCAAAACTACATCTAATTTTACTATTTTACGTTTTGTTAGCTCTAACATTATTTACATTTTACTGATTTTAGCAAATGTAAATCGTGTGTCGAGATTTACCATTTTCATAATCACGAGAATGCAATGCGCACCCATATATCACGGAATCCGTAATTATTTCAACATGACAGCGTGGTGTAATGGACAGTACTTCAGACGGTGAAACGAAAGGCTAGTGGTTCGAGCCCCAACAGTTTCACTTTTTTTCTTTTTTTTGTGTGTGTGACTTATTCAAACCAGTAAACTTTTCTTCTATATTCATGACAATTGACATTGTGAAACACGAAAATAAGTTTTAAAACCCTATTATTTATCTATGGCATGATAATTGATTGGGTTTTTTTAATTGTAATAAAGACACACATAGATCCGGACATCTTTAAATGTCATGAATATGGGCAATATAGCAATTGTCAGATAACACTAGTGGAAGTTTTGGATGAGAAAACGGACATTTTGATGAGAAACGGCTAAAATGGTGAGAATTTAATTTTCTCATTCTTTTGGATGAGAAAATAATAATCGGGGATTAGCAATTGTCACCAGTTTTAATAAGACAATAATGATTGACACACACACCAGGCAGTTTCTCATCCAAGAGAATGAGAAAATTAAATTCTCACCATTTTGGCCGATTCTCATCAAAATGTCCGTTTTCTCATCCAAAACTTCCACTAGTGTAGGAGTTCGTGATCACAGTCTTTATTTAACACGCCACGCCGGTAGATGTCGTTGTTAAGCAGTGTTTGAGTTGTTGGTGGTGGTGGGAGGGGGTAATAGACAGTTGATAACCGACAATCAATGATCAATTATTAATTGTCAATATTCAATTAAATTCTAAAACCTAACACGGAAATGATGATCACAGACTGTCATGTTCAATCGCAGTCGCTAAGGATGATTAGGGGGGTTATATTTGTGTGGTTGAGGGTGGTGGAGGAAAATCGATAATCGATTATCGTGTAACCCCCTCCCCACACACCCCACGTTCAAGTTTCATACGTTTTCATAAGTATTTACTTATAGAGTGCTTGCACATAAGGTCATTAGTTCAAATCATCTCCTCTATAGGCACGCTCCAGAAGATATGCAAATGGATGCAGTACAAAAGAATTATTTGACCACTATCTAAATAAAAGATTAGTTGTTTTATTTTGTGCCCACATCATAGCCTATCTATTAATAAATAGCCATGGAAATTTTTTCACGCGGTACCTATGCATTGAACTATATCATGCTGATCACTCACATCTGTAAGATTAGTATGTATGAAAAGAGCGCTATTGTATTCAATCTATGATTGTAGACATACACAGGTGATGGGTGCAACCTGATTGTAGTGCAGGGCGATATAGTCAAAATTGATACAATTAGTTGTTTTATTTTATATCCACATCATAGCTTATGCACTAACTAATATTCATTGAAAATTTGGAGTGATTCTTTCAAGTAGTTTTAAAGTTATAGCCAAAAGATTAAAATCAGATGTTAATTTTAGCGATTGCCTCAGACAATCCCCGAAAAATGTCCTTGAAACGCTTTAGGCATCTTGAATGAAATCAAAAGTGTATTTTTAATGTGGATAAAATGTTCAATATTTGGAATTAGAAGAAAGCTGGGCCATCAATTAACACTTGTCCTTCCCCACCCCCATCATTCAATGTTGCGACACTTTGGAGACACGCTGAACACATTTGCACGTTTCAACATTGCACGGGGAGTGGGGGACTTATTTTCCCTAAAGACGCTTTAATGTTTCAAGACATATTTCGGGGATTGTGTGAGGCAATCGCTAAAATTAACATCTGATTTTAAACTTTTGGCTGTAACTTTAAAACTACTTGATAGAATTACTCCAAATTTTCAATGAATATTAGTTAATGCATAAGCTATGATGTGGATATAAAATAAAACAACTTATTGTATCAATTTTGACTATATCGCCCTGCACTACAAGCAGGTTGCACCCATCACCTGTATATGTCTACAATCATAGATTGAATACAATAGCGCTCTTTTCAAACATTACTAATCTTACAGATGTGAGTGATCAGCATGATATAGTTCAGTGGATATGTATCGCGTGAACGCTGCAGTGCAGGGCAATATAGTCAAAAAACGACCTTTTTCACCTTTTTCAGATCAACGCCCTCCCCCAAAGCAAAAAAACAACAAAACAAAAAAACGAACCAATAAAAAAATCGCATTAGTACGCTCATGAAGTAGGCCTACTCATGCAGAAATATCTTTAAAATTGATCATTTTATTTGCGTGAAATGGTTAAGTGCGATTGTAAATCGTCCCATTGAATCACATAGTGATTTGACGGTTTACCATAGTCTAATACTGAATATTAATACAAGGAGTTTCTTTAATTTAGAAATGGTAAACCGTTGACAAAATTCATAATTTAGGCCGATTTGGTGTCAACTTTTATTTGGAAAGTGTTTTGTTTGAAAGCTTGTTCAAAACTACATCTAATTTTACTATTTTACGTTTTGTTAGCTCTAACATTATTTACATTTTACTGATTTTAGCAAATGTAAATCGTCTGTCGAGATTTACCATTTTCATAATCACGAGAATGCAATGCGCACCCATATATCACGGAATCCCGTAATTATTTCAACATGACAGCGTGGTGTAATGGACAGTACTTCAGACGGTGAAACGAAAGGCTAGTGGTTCGAGCCCCAACAGTTTCACTTTTTTTCTTTTTTTTGTGTGTGTGACTTATTCAAACCAGTAAACTTTTCTTCTATATTCATGACAATTGACATTGTGAAACACGAAAATAAGTTTTAAAACCCTATTATTTATCTATGGCATGATAATTGATTGGTTTTTTTAATTGTAATAAAGACACACATAGATCCGGACATCTTTAAATGTCATGAATATGGGCAATATAGCAATTGTCAGATAACACTAGTGGAAGTTTTGGATGAGAAAACGGACATTTTGATGAGAAACGGCCAAAATGGTGAGAATTTAATTTTCTCATTCTTTTGGATGAGAAAATAATAATCGGGGATTAGCAATTGTCACCAGTTTTAATAAGACAATAATGATTGACACACACACCAGGCAGTTTCTCATCCAAGAGAATGAGAAAATTAAATTCTCACCATTTTGGCCGATTCTCATCAAAATGTCCGTTTTCTCATCCAAAACTTCCACTAGTGTAGGAGTTCGTGATCACAGTCTTTATTTAACACGCCACGCCGGTAGATGTCGTTGTTAAGCAGTGTTTGAGTTGTTGGTGGTGGTGGGAGGGGGGGGGTAATAGACAGTTGATAACCGACAATCAATGATCAATTATTAATTGTCAATATTCAATTAAATTCTAAAACCTAACACGGAAATGATGATCACAGACTGTCATGTTCAATCGCAGTCGCTAAGGATGATTAGGGGGTTATATTTGTGTGGTTGAGGGTGGTGGAGGAAAATCGATAATCGATTATCGTGTAACCCCCCCCCCACACACCCCCACGTTCAAGTTTCATACGTTTTCATAAGTATTTACTTATAGAGTGCTTGCACATAAGGTCATTAGTTCAAATCATCTCCTCTATAGGCACGCTCCAGAAGATATGCAAATGGATGCAGTACAAAAGAATTATTTGACCACTATCTAAATAAAAGATTAG
This sequence comes from Amphiura filiformis, assembly GCF_039555335.1. NCBI lineage: Eukaryota > Metazoa > Echinodermata > Ophiuroidea > Amphilepidida > Amphiuridae > Amphiura > Amphiura filiformis. The sequence goes on along the minus strand of NC_092632.1, from coordinate 49,630,583 downwards.
TTGTTTTATTTTGTGCCCACATCATAGCCTATCTATTAATAAATAGCCATGGAAATTTTTTCACGCGGTACCTATGCATTGAACTATATCATGCTGATCACTCACATCTGTAAGATTAGTATGTATGAAAAGAGCGCTATTGTATTCAATCTATGATTGTAGACATACACAGGTGATGGGTGCAACCTGATTGTAGTGCAGGGCGATATAGTCAAAATTGATACAATTAGTTGTTTTATTTTATATCCACATCATAGCTTATGCACTAACTAATATTCATTGAAAATTTGGAGTGATTCTTTCAAGTAGTTTTAAAGTTATAGCCAAAAGATTAAAATCAGATGTTAATTTTAGCGATTGCCTCAGACATGTATGAGGCAATCGCTAAAATTAACATCTGATTTTAATCTTTTGGCTGTAACTTATTGTATCAATTTTGACTATATCGCCCTGCACTACAAGCAGGTTGCACCCATCACCTGTATATGTCTACAATCATAGATTGAATACAATAGCGCTCTTTTCAAACATTACTAATCTTACAGATGTGAGTGATCAGCATGATATAGTTCAGTGGATATGTATCGCGTGAACGCTGCAGTGCAGGGCAATATAGTCAAAAAACGACCTTTTTCACCTTTTTCAGATCAACGCCCTCCCCAAAGCAAAAAACAACAAAAACAAAAAACGAACCAATAAAAAAATCGCATTAGTACGCTCATGAAGTAGGCCTACTCATGCAGAAATATCTTTAAAATTGATCATTTTATTTGCGTGAAATGGTTAAGTGCGATTGTAAATCGTCCCATTGAATCACATAGTGATTTGACGGTTTACCATAGTCTAATACTGAATATTAATACAAGGAGTTTCTTTAATTTAGAAATGGTAAACCGTTGACAAAATTCATAATTTAGGCCGATTTGGTGTCAACTTTTATTTGGAAAGTGTTTTGTTTGAAAGCTTGTTCAAAACTACATCTAATTTTACTATTTTACGTTTTGTTAGCTCTAACATTATTTACATTTTACTGATTTTAGCAAATGTAAATCGTGTGTCGAGATTTACCATTTTCATAATCACGAGAATGCAATGCGCACCCATATATCACGGAATCCCGTAATTATTTCAACATGACAGCGTGGTGTAATGGACAGTACTTCAGACGGTGAAACGAAAGGCTAGTGGTTCGAGCCCCAACAGTTTCACTTTTTTTTTTTTTTTGTGTGTGACTTATTCAAACCAGTAAACTTTTCTTCTATATTCATGACAATTGACATTGTGAAACACGAAAATAAGTTTTAAAACCCTATTATTTATCTATGGCATGATAATTGATTGGGTTTTTTTAATTGTAATAAAGACACACATAGATCCGGACATCTTTAAATGTCATGAATATGGGCAATATAGCAATTGTCAGATAACACTAGTGGAAGTTTTGGATGAGAAAACGGACATTTTGATGAGAAACGGCCAAAATGGTGAGAATTTAATTTTCTCATTCTTTTGGATGAGAAAATAATAATCGGGATTCGCAATTGTCACCAGTTTTAATAAGACAATAATGATTGACACACACACCAGGCAGTTTCTCATCCAAGAGAATGAGAAAATTAAATTCTCACCATTTTGGCCGATTCTCATCAAAATGTCCGTTTTCTCATCCAAAACTTCCACTAGTGTAGGAGTTCGTGATCACAGTCTTTATTTAACACGCCACGCCGGTAGATGTCGTTGTTAAGCAGTGTTTGAGTTGTTGGTGGTGGTGGGAGGGGGGGGGGGGGGAATAGACAGTTGATAACCGACAATCAATGATCAATTATTAATTGTCAATATTCAATTAAATTCTAAAACCTAACACGGAAATGATGATCACAGACTGTCATGTTCAATCGCAGTCGCTAAGGATGATTAGGGGGGTTATATTTGTGTGGTTGAGGGTGGTGGAGGAAAATCGATAATCGATTATCGTGTAACCCCCCTCCCCACACACCCCACGTTCAAGTTTCATACGTTTTCATAAGTATTTACTTATAGAGTGCTTGCACATAAGGTCATTAGTTCAAATCATCTCCTCTATAGGCACGCTCCAGAAGATATGCAAATGGATGCAGTACAAAAGAATTATTTGACCACTATCTAAATAAAAGATTAGTTGTTTTATTTTGTGCCCACATCATAGCCTATCTATTAATAAATAGCCATGGAAATTTTTTCACGCGGTACCTATGCATTGAACTATATCATGCTGATCACTCACATCTGTAAGATTAGTATGTATGAAAAGAGCGCTATTGTATTCAATCTATGATTGTAGACATACACAGGTGATGGGTGCAACCTGATTGTAGTGCAGGGCGATATAGTCAAAATTGATACAATTAGTTGTTTTATTTTATATCCACATCATAGCTTATGCACTAACTAATATTCATTGAAAATTTGGAGTGATTCTTTCAAGTAGTTTTAAAGTTATAGCCAAAAGATTAAAATCAGATGTTAATTTTAGCGATTGCCTCAGACAATCCCCGAAAAATGTCCTTGAAACGCTTTAGGCATCTTGAATGAAATCAAAAGTGTATTTTTAATGTGGATAAAAATGTTCAATATTTGGAATTAGAAGAAAGCTGGGCCATCAATTAACACTTGTCCCTTCCCCACCCCCATCATTCAATGTTGCGACACTTTGGAGACACGCTGAACACATTTGCACGTTTCAACATTGCACGGGGGGTGGGGGACTTATTTTCCCCTAAAGACGCTTTAATGTTTCAAGACATATTTCGGGGATTGTATGAGGCAATCGCTAAAATTAACATCTGATTTTAAACTTTTGGCTGTAACTTTAAAACTACTTGATAGAATTACTCCAAATTTTCAATGAATATTAGTTAATGCATAAGCTATGATGTGGATATAAAATAAAACAACTTATTGTATCAATTTTGACTATATCGCCCTGCACTACAAGCAGGTTGCACCCATCACCTGTATATGTCTACAATCATAGATTGAATACAATAGCGCTCTTTTCAAACATTACTAATCTTACAGATGTGAGTGATCAGCATGATATAGTTCAGTGGATATGTATCGCGTGAACGCTGCAGTGCAGGGCAATATAGTCAAAAACGACCTTTTTCACCTTTTTCAGATCAACGCCTCCCCAAAGCAAAAAACAACAAAACAAAAAAAAACGAACCAATAAAAAAATCGCATTAGTACGCTCATGAAGTAGGCCTACTCATGCAGAAATATCTTTAAAATTGATCATTTTATTTGCGTGAAATGGTTAAGTGCGATTGTAAATCGTCCCATTGAATCACATAGTGATTTGACGGTTTACCATAGTCTAATACTGAATATTAATACAAGGAGTTTCTTTAATTTAGAAATGGTAAACCGTTGACAAAATTCATAATTTAGGCCGATTTGGTGTCAACTTTTATTTGGAAAGTGTTTTGTTTGAAAGCTTGTTCAAAACTACATCTAATTTTACTATTTTACGTTTTGTTAGCTCTAACATTATTTACATTTTACTGATTTTAGCAAATGTAAATCGTCTGTCGAGATTTACCATTTTCATAATCACGAGAATGCAATGCGCACCCATATATCACGGAATCCCGTAATTATTTCAACATGACAGCGTGGTGTAATGGACAGTACTTCAGACGGTGAAACGAAAGGCTAGTGGTTCGAGCCCCAACAGTTTCACTTTTTTCTTTTTTTTTTGTGTGTGACTTATTCAAACCAGTAAACTTTTCTTCTATATTCATGACAATTGACATTGTGAAACACGAAAATAAGTTTTAAAACCCTATTATTTATCTATGGCATGATAATTGATTGGTTTTTTAATTGTAATAAAGACACACATAGATCCGGACATCTTTAAATGTCATGAATATGGGCAATATAGCAATTGTCAGATAACACTAGTGGAAGTTTTGGATGAGAAAACGGACATTTTGATGAGAAACGGCCAAAATGGTGAGAATTTAATTTTCTCATTCTTTTGGATGAGAAAATAATAATCGGGGATTAGCAATTGTCACCAGTTTTAATAAGACAATAATGATTGACACACACACCAGGCAGTTTCTCATCCAAGAGAATGAGAAAATTAAATTCTCACCATTTTGGCCGATTCTCATCAAAATGTCCGTTTTCTCATCCAAAACTTCCACTAGTGTAGGAGTTCGTGATCACAGTCTTTATTTAACACGCCACGCCGGTAGATGTCGTTGTTAAGCAGTGTTTGAGTTGTTGGTGGTGGTGGGAGGGGGGGGGGGGGGAATAGACAGTTGATAACCGACAATCAATGATCAATTATTAATTGTCAATATTCAATTAAATTCTAAAACCTAACACGGAAATGATGATCACAGACTGTCATGTTCAATCGCAGTCGCTAAGGATGATTAGGGGGGGTTATATTTGTGTGGTTGAGGGTGGTGGAGGAAAATCGATAATCGATTATCGTGTAACCCCCTCCCCCACACCCCACGTTCAAGTTTCATACGTTTTCATAAGTATTTACTTATAGAGTGCTTGCACATAAGGTCATTAGTTCAAATCATCTCCTCTATAGGCACGCTCCAGAAGATATGCAAATGGATGCAGTACAAAAGAATTATTTGACCACTATCTAAATAAAAGATTAGTTGTTTTATTTTGTGCCCACATCATAGCCTATCTATTAATAAATAGCCATGGAAATTTTTTCACGCGGTACCTATGCATTGAACTATATCATGCTGATCACTCACATCTGTAAGATTAGTATGTATGAAAAGAGCGCTATTGTATTCAATCTATGATTGTAGACATACACAGGTGATGGGTGCAACCTGATTGTAGTGCAGGGCGATATAGTCAAAATTGATACAATTAGTTGTTTTATTTTATATCCACATCATAGCTTATGCACTAACTAATATTCATTGAAAATTTGGAGTGATTCTTTCAAGTAGTTTTAAAGTTATAGCCAAAAGATTAAAATCAGATGTTAATTTTAGCGATTGCCTCAGACATGTATGAGGCAATCGCTAAAATTAACATCTGATTTTAATCTTTTGGCTATAACTTATTGTATCAATTTTGACTATATCGCCCTGCACTACAAGCAGGTTGCACCCATCACCTGTATATGTCTACAATCATAGATTGAATACAATAGCGCTCTTTTCAAACATTACTAATCTTACAGATGTGAGTGATCAGCATGATATAGTTCAGTGGATATGTATCGCGTGAACGCTGCAGTGCAGGGCAATATAGTCAAAAAACGACCTTTTTCACCTTTTTCAGATCAACGCCCTCCCCCAAAGCAAAAAAACAACAAAACAAAAAACGAACCAATAAAAAAATCGCATTAGTACGCTCATGAAGTAGGCCTACTCATGCAGAAATATCTTTAAAATTGATCATTTTATTTGCGTGAAATGGTTAAGTGCGATTGTAAATCGTCCCATTGAATCACATAGTGATTTGACGGTTTACCATAGTCTAATACTGAATATTAATACAAGGAGTTTCTTTAATTTAGAAATGGTAAACCGTTGACAAAATTCATAATTTAGGCCGATTTGGTGTCAACTTTTATTTGGAAAGTGTTTTGTTTGAAAGCTTGTTCAAAACTACATCTAATTTTACTATTTTACGTTTTGTTAGCTCTAACATTATTTACATTTTACTGATTTTAGCAAATGTAAATCGTGTGTCGAGATTTACCATTTTCATAATCACGAGAATGCAATGCGCACCCATATAGCACGGAATCCCGTAATTATTTCAACATGACAGCGTGGTGTAATGGACAGTACTTCAGACGGTGAAACGAAAGGCTAGTGGTTCGAGCCCCAACAGTTTCACTTTTTTCTTTTTTGTGTGTGTGACTTATTCAAACCAGTAAACTTTTCTTCTATATTCATGACAATTGACATTGTGAAACACGAAAATAAGTTTTAAAACCCTATTATTTATCTATGGCATGATAATTGATTGGGTTTTTTTAATTGTAATAAAGACACACATAGATCCGGACATCTTTAAATGTCATGAATATGGGCAATATAGCAATTGTCAGATAACACTAGTGGAAGTTTTGGATGAGAAAACGGACATTTTGATGAGAAACGGCCAAAATGGTGAGAATTTAATTTTCTCATTCTTTTGGATGAGAAAATAATAATCGGGGATTAGCAATTGTCACCAGTTTTAATAAGACAATAATGATTGACACACACACCAGGCAGTTTCTCATCCAAGAGAATGAGAAAATTAAATTCTCACCATTTTGGCCGATTCTCATCAAAATGTCCGTTTTCTCATCCAAAACTTCCACTAGTGTAGGAGTTCGTGATCACAGTCTTTATTTAACACGCCACGCCGGTAGATGTCGTTGTTAAGCAGTGTTTGAGTTGTTGGTGGTGGCGGGAGGGGGGGGGGTAATAGACAGTTGATAACCGACAATCAATGATCAATTATTAATTGTCAATATTCAATTAAATTCTAAAACCTAACACGGAAATGATGATCACAGACTGTCATGTTCAATCGCAGTCGCTAAGGATGATTAGGGGGGTTATATTTGTGTGGTTGAGGGTGGTGGAGGAAAATCGATAATCGATTATCGTGTAACCCCCTCCCCCCCACACACCCCACGTTCAAGTTTCATACGTTTTCATAAGTATTTACTTATAGAGTGCTTGCACATAAGGTCATTAGTTCAAATCATCTCCTCTATAGGCACGCTCCAGAAGATATGCAAATGGATGCAGTACAAAAGAATTATTTGACCACTATCTAAATAAAAGATTAGTTGTTTTATTTTGTGCCCACATCATAGCCTATCTATTAATAAATAGCCATGGAAATTTTTTCACGCGGTACCTATGCATTGAACTATATCATGCTGATCACTCACATCTGTAAGATTAGTATGTATGAAAAGAGCGCTATTGTATTCAATCTATGATTGTAGACATACACAGGTGATGGGTGCAACCTGATTGTAGTGCAGGGCGATATAGTCAAAATTGATACAATTAGTTGTTTTATTTTATATCCACATCATAGCTTATGCACTAACTAATATTCATTGAAAATTTGGAGTGATTCTTTCAAGTAGTTTTAAAGTTATAGCCAAAAGATTAAAATCAGATGTTAATTTTAGCGATTGCCTCAGACAATCCCCGAAAAATGTCCTTGAAACGCTTTAGGCATCTTGAATGAAATCAAAAGTGTATTTTTAATGTGGATAAAAATGTTCAATATTTGGAATTAGAAGAAAGCTGGGCCATCAATTAACACTTGTCCCTTCCCCACCCCCCATCATTCAATGTTGCGACACTTTGGAGACACGCTGAACACATTTGCACGTTTCAACATTGCACGGGGGAGTGGGGGGACTTATTTTCCCCTAAAGACGCTTTAATGTTTCAAGACATATTTCGGGGATTGTAGCTCGATGGTATTTTATCATAGTATTTCTGAAATGAATCTATATTATCGTATCACATATTTTTAAATGGCCTAACAATCTTTCAATCCACTTTCAGCATGATCAGCTACTTTCGGTAACAAACGGTTACTAAAACTAGGGAAGATTAGTCTCCCGGAATGGTCATCCAACCTGTCATTTAGGAGATATACCTGGCGAACAGTGGGCATTCTGATATGTTAGGTAATGAATTATTGATACATTTATTTATATATATATATTATATGATTTAGACGAAAAATATTTATGGATTATGTGGATTGAATCCTTAGCGCCAATCCGTCTTGAAATGTTGGAGGACAATCGGCCTGAATTGTCAAAAAGTGAGTGGCTGAAAAGAACCAAAAATGTGTCATTTTCCCGAAAGGTGGGGAGATACGTCCCCCATGCCCCCGGATTGACGCCCATAGATTGAATACAGATCCATGCAATCCTTTAATTGGAATAGTGGCATTCTTTAAAAAAGAAAAGTAACAGTTTAACATGGTAGAATTTAATGAGCAGGTTATCGTGGTTATATAAAATTAGGTTCAACCGGTTAGACATTAGAGAGTTTGCGAAATGCGGTTCAAATAACAAACTTCAACATCTAGATGATTATAGAATATTATCTGTTCAATTCACTGTGCCAGGAAAGCATCTAGATGTCAAAGTGAGCGCGAAAATCTACAGTGAGCAGTAAATTATGCACGAAATACGTTAATTTAACGACAATATTTTTTACGAAATGAAGTTTGATGATAACTTCAACGGATTAAGGTCACGTAAAATTGGCTTGTTTTTACAGCAGCTGGCAGTGTAGGACACTTCTGGTGAGAGTAATAGCAGGTGAATACATTTTTCCATACAAGGAGGAGGAGAGGGAGGGTATTGGAAATGGAGAGGGAGGTGTAGTGGCGGTAGCCAAGGGGAGGGACAGCTGACAGCTGACATCTTGTCCCGCTGCTTGACCCTCCATCTGTGGGTTGCTGGCCGCAATGATATTTCAGCATAATACGTTTTTAGGCCTTTTTGCCCATTTTTGTCAATAATGTTTTCCATTGAAAGTCGGGAGTGGGGTATTATAGGATGGGGTAAAGTTTTCAAAGTTTGAGAGAGCAAGGATAGATGGAGGAGAGAGGGAAGGGAAGAATATGGAGACGAGATGGAGAGGGGATGGGAAGGGAGAGCTAGAGAAGGAGGGGAAAGAAAGAATTGGTGTTTCATTACGCTTTGTGTTAAACATGAAATTGACAAAGCTGACGTTAACTTAAAATGAGCCTTGATTAAATAACAGGCCTACTGTCATAAGAATATTTAATCGAAACTTTATATTCAGTTTAAAAATAAAATGATAAGGACATAAGCACGGGCTGCTGACATAATCCCTGTTGGGGACTTGTGAGTCCATTCATGTTTATTCAAACGAAGTGCCTAAGGCTAGCTTCAGACTCCGTATTGTACGTGCAATATTGTATGTACAATACTTTTCGTGACGTCAAAAAGTATTACACGTGCAATAAATATATGTGCCACGACGAGTTGAATCAGATTAAATAGAGACCTTGCGGAATGAAGTTACTTTAACTTTAACTTTAACGTCTAGAGGAGTATAGAGGATTATGTATTCAAAAGCACTCTGCCATTAAAGCCGCTTGAAGTTAAAGTTAACGCGAGAATCTATAGTGTGCCGTAAATTATGATGAAATACGTCATACTTTAGAACAATAGTTTGCCTATTTCCTCATAGACTACATAATTACCACTTATGTATTATCTAGTTAATAGACCAATTATTGGAAATCTAATTTGGTTTGGGTAAAAAACATGCTACATGTTGCTGAAAATTACTGATTGAATTAAATCAAAATAAATTTTGTTCCAAACGTCACACTTTATATATAATTTTGTGTGTGCTGATGACGTACACCAAATCAGCTTGCGGAACCAAGTTTTTGGCTTGACTTCAACGCCAAGGGGATTAAGTTCCCGTAAAATGGTCTGGTTTTACTTGAGCCAGCAGTGTACGATACTTCTGGAAGAGTAAAGCAGGTGCATAACATTTTATATATAACATGTCATAGGTTGTGCCTGGTAAGAGAGAGAGAGGGGAGGAGGAGAGGGAGGGCATTGGAAGTGGACAGGGACGTGCTTTGCTGGTAGCCAAGGGGGGGCTCCCCGTGGGACATCTTCTCTTCCTTCTTGACCCTTCCCTTTGGATGCTGGCCGCCGTGATATTTTACGCTTTTAGGCCTTTTTCGGCCATTTTAAGCACATTTTTGAAAAAACGTTTCCCTTTGAGAATCGGCCCACGCCCTCCTAACAGAAAAACCCTGACAAAATCACTGGGGAGGGGGAAACAGGAGTGCGAGTGGGTAATTATAGGAGGGTCAAGTTTGAGAGAGCGAGTACAGATAGAGGGGAGAAGGAGGGGAAAATAAGGAGAATGTAGGGAAGGGGAAACAGGAGGGGAAGGGGGAGAGAGATTCAGAAGGAGGGGAAAGAAATAAAGAATATGTATTTCATCAGGCTTTGCGAAGTAAATTGGAATATGGAATTGACAAAGCTGACGAGCCTTTATTAAATAATATTATATATATATAGGCCTATAACTATCGTAAGAATATTAATTGAAACGTATAGGGCCTAGCTAGTTTCAAAATAATATGATAAGGAGATTAACGCTGGGTCCCGACATAATCCATGTTGAGTAGTATCGCGAGTTCATTCATGTTTACTCAAACGAAGCTCTTAAGGTAGAGTCTTTTGTCTTGAAGTGGGACTAATAACCATTTGACTAAACAAAAGAGAGACATTTGGATGTAGTTGGTAACAAGCTCTTACACATGCCCTTCTTTTGAACGCACATTGATACACATGTCCCGAGTTTAAGCAACAAGACGCTGTTGGTACAGAAACCAATCTGACGTTCGCGTTGAAGTGAATTTGAGCAAGAAATCCAATCAATATTTTTGAAGTTGCCGTTAAAGTTCCAGTAACTTCATTCCGCAAACTCTCTAACAACGCGCTATAACCCTGACGGTTCATTGTTTGCTAAATCCAAGCGAGGTCACCAGAAAATCTATGCAAGAGAAATTTCTACTACTGCTGATGAAAAATCCTAGAGTGCGTTTGGAGGTTTTTTCTGCACTTTACCAGTAGCCCTAATAAATTCATAAAACAATGAAAATCAAATAAAGATTTAGGGCAAATGTTTTTACTCACTGCTCATCTGATCCACTTTCCCAGGAAACTAAATACCGATACTCCTTAGTTTTTCCCTGACTTTCCAGACATAATTATGAGTAAACATCTAATTTAATGTTTACAAAACAATCAAATATATATATATACATTATTTTGCATTTTGTACATAAATATTGATATCAATAATGTAGGCCTACAAATATTAAAAAGGGGGCCTAAGAGTATGTCTATTTTTAATCATATACTAATTCCGCCATGCCCAAACATATCTTATTATGAAATCGTGTAATGGAACCCAAATTCCAATCAAAAATAAAAACAAATTTGTTATCAAATACACTAGGCCTATACATTGTATTATAGGAATGTAATAGATGGTTCATTTTAATTAATAAATAGATTAACACGGGTAATGGACAAGAAATATTTGGCAATACCGGATTTACCAGAGAGCCAGTGGATAAAGAAATTAATTAAAATTAAAACAAATTAAATGAGAAAATGAAAGCAAGGACATTTGGCGAAGTATTGTTTTAGAATTCGAAGGAGTCCTAAATGTTATGCTGGCCCCAGGACACTGATTAATGTAAATTCGACCCATAGTTATTTTATCTACTTTTGCCAGCATTCAACCTGTTCAATGTGATTTATTTTTAATAAAATTCCGAAATCTGACGTATCAACGTATCAACGTTGTATCGTACGTGCATTCGAGACTATTTCATTTGACACGGTTGTATGGATTTCAGAAGATCGGTCCTATAATAGATATCGATTAGAGAATTACAGCAAGAGGCTTTGAGGATGCCGTAATCCTCTTGACCATCAACCAATCAGAGAGACATATTTCAGAAATATATTCGTAGGTTTGAAACTCTTTCAACTCTGAAATATATATTTCAAGTAATCTCGTTTCACACTTTGGCTTGCAATAAAGCCACGAAGGGGCGGTAATGTTAATATACGATTTCAGTCAAATATTGGTGCAAATATACGATTTCGGTCAACTATTTGGCTATCCTTTGCCCAAAATTATGAAATGTTTATTAGTAACAACAACTCTTAGGAGGGTTTTCGAGTAATTTTAGCGAAATAATGAGGTTAAATAAAAGAAAACCCACTTACAATTTTGGACGCTTAACTGTGGTGTTCTAGGGGAATTAAAATATCACAATTAACATGTTTAATTCAAAATCGTTGTCCTACAAGCACATGTTCAGATTGTGTGAACATTACAAATACAAACAATAAGGTTGAAAAATAAATAAAAAAATATTTTAAAATGATTTTAAAAGATCGTCTATTTTGTAGCTTTATGACACTGAATAGGCCAAATATCTGCCTCTGACGAAAAAAAAAAAAAAATGTTTTCCATGCTGATTTGTGTTTGTAACAAGTACCGTATGTCATTTCAAAAAGAAAGGAAAAAAGGCGGATATTACTTTTTAAAAACTCAACGCATTACTATACGCCTATAATTAATAAATGAAAAAGTATAGAAGGCGTTGCATCCGGTTCTGATGAGGGGGGAGGGGCACAAGCCGTTTTCGGCAGTTTTCATATGGGATTTTCTAATATTTCAGATCAAGGGGGTGGGGGCTTCCGTGCCCCTAACGCTACGGTTACTGCATTAACACGTTTATGGATGTATTGTGATGATCATAAGTAGGCATATCATAACATGCCTCAACGATATCAATATGTAAAAAGGTGTTGCAAATTCATAACACAGCGTGTTATAATGTAACGAATGCTATGCCAAAACTTTAAAAATATCAGTATCAATAAAATCAGAACCAGAATAAATACAAAGGCCTACAAATAATACTTTTAAACTTTCTAAATCAATATAGGAATCTCTAAATCAATTAATCAATCAGTTATCAATCAATCAATCAATCAATAAATAAATAAATAAATAAATAAATAAATAAATAAATAAATAAATAAATAAATAAATAAATAAATAAATAAATAAATAAATAAATAGGCCTAAATAGATAAATCTATAAATAAATAAATAAGATCTGAATGTGCCATTTATATTATTATTACAATTTTAATATTATTAATATTAGTATTAATACGACGTATTATTAACTTTAAAAAGGTGCCTATTGATTATATAATAATTCAAGTACAGTTGAATCATGGTAGGTATTATGATACCTTCCATGGTTGAATACAAGAAGACATTAAAAGATGTTCATCCCCGGGGGGGGGGCACTTCAATTTGAAATGGATATAGGTGTAGGGCTGGCGCTTACGCACTAAGGGGCATTCGGTGAGAGCAACATGTACAAAATATGGGGTCATTGGGTGAGAGCATGATTTTTGGCATTCGGTGAGAGCAAAATGTAAAAAATATGGGGTCATTGGGTGAGAACATGACCTTTTTTAAAATGGAATCTTTGTGTGAGAACCAAAACAGCGCCACAAAAACCTCGAAAATCGAATTTCTAGTTCTAAATGGCTTCAAATTTCTTTATTTTTTCAAAATAAGTAACAAAATCAGTGATAAATGAAAGTTGCTATTCAAATTGAACTTGTAAGGGTCTTTGGGTGACAGATCAAATGGAAAAATAGGGGTCTTCGGGTGACAGAGCACGGAGCGAGCATGTGTTCGTAAAAAATATGGGTCTTTGGGTGACAGCGATGCTGAAAAAGGGGTCTTAACAGCCCTACATACGCGTCACCTCCAAAGTTGGAGTGCCCCCCGGTGTTCATCATTCCGTGCACTCACTAAATTTAGAACTCTTAGAAATTTGGCAACTCCGTATCAATTAAGCAACCTATGATTGTAGCAAAATTTATATTTTCCCGGTACATACTATTTATTGCACGTGTAATACTATTTGACGTCACGAAAAGTATTGTACATGCAATATTGTACGTACAATACGGAGTCTGAAGCGCGCTTAAGGTAGAGTCTTATGTCTTGAAGAGTGACCAATAACCCAATTGACCAAACAAAAGGTCCCGAGTTTAAGCGACAAGGCGCACTAACCAGGCAGACGTTCGCATTGAAGTAAAACTGAGCAAGAAATCCAATCGATATATGTGCAGTTGCCGTTAAAGTTGAACAAAGTTTTTCTCATTTTGGAATCAAGTAAAGCGCATTTTCTTTTGCTCTTTACCTTTGTCAATTACTCGACTACGGTATTCTATTTCCCTTACTCTTAAATTACTATTTACTAAATATTAATAGTTGTTATTTTTTTAAATTTTAAAGTTCAACATCAGAAAGACAGCAAACTTGCATGGGTTGTTGCGTTTGGTGCGCACCTGTGTAGAATTTTACATGATGGAATTTTTAAGTCATTCGGAGTCATGTTGCCTACTCTTATCATCTGAATTTAACATAAGCAATGGGGTTGTAGGATTCTCTATATCACTCATGATAGTAGTTGGAGGCTTATTCGGTAAGTTAAATATGGAATGAATGTTTGTTAATTGTTTCAAATTTGCAATTTGTTCCTAAAGTACCTATAAAATGAATAAGTTTTGTACGTGTACGTGGTACGGGGGACGTCATAATGAGCGCCAACCCCAAGAATCTCAGCGTTGAGTATTATTTTCGTAAGAATCACCTGATGAAAAATGGAAATGGTAGATAATGAAGAAAAACTATAAATTAGTTTTATCCATGTTAAATATAATACTCAAATAATTTTAATATATGCCTCTTTATACATTTCAGCTGTGATTCCTAACCTTTTTTGAAACCATTTCAACCAAGATGGCTTCTAATGGTGTTCGCCATTTTGACCTTCCTTGGATTTATCCTGTGTTCATGCTCATCAAGTTGGACAGCTTTTTCCATCGCTTTGATTGTTGTAATAGGTAATTTATCATTTAGTGTATGTACGTACCGTTGATAGGTAATTCAATTTGCGAAAACACTGGATCTTCCATGTGACCTATATTTTGTTAGTCCATTTTCAGGTCAATGGGTAATGTATTCAGAACTTTAGAATTGACACATCAGCAGTTCTTTTTTAAACGAAATCATCGTCATTGAGTGGGGCCCTCTTACTTGTTTACCTAAAATTCAATACTCGACACTTAATCGCTCTCCCTGTCTTTTCTATCTTTTCTTTTCTTTCTTTGCGATAGCCATGATAGACCAATACCGTATTGGGCCACAACCACAACCACAACCACAACCACAACCACAACCACAACCCCTAGCTACACCACTGACCATAGGTCTCCATACAGTAATTGTTGTTGCCGCCCATCTTTTGTCTGTTCTTCTACTGATGTGCCATGCCAAATTCCAACACAGGACAATTCCATGTCCAGTGTTTAGCTGTTTCCAAGATGTCTTTGTTTGTTTTCTAACCCATTTGTCTTTGTAGGTGATCCCCAACATGTTTCGTTCCATGTAGTGCTGTGCCGCTTGTAGCTTCCTTTCCATTTTTGCAGTATACTGTTGGGATTATACATTTTTGAACACTTTCCTTTTCAGGTAAATTGGTATATCTCCTCTTATGATATTGTCAAGTTTGTCATATTGCCTCCATCCAAGCTTGATTCTTCTCTTTATTTCTTGCTCTTGTCCTTTTTCCTTCAGGCTGAACTGCTGTCCCAGGTATATATTGACCCTTTGACCTCTTCTATGCTGCATCCATTGATAGTGACTATTCTTTGCTGTTATTGTTTTAGTCCTTTAGTTCTAAATGGCAATAAAAGTCCAATTTTAATAATTAGCCTTTTTTGGAAATAGGAGCCAATAGGACATTTTTTGTGAGTTTTTCGTATGCAAAGACTTGTACTAAGACTAATTTCAGGTTATGCATTGTAATTTTTGGAAAACACGTTTTCTTTTTTTAATATTTTTAATATTCAATTATCAAAATAAACATAAAAAACTAATTTTATGGGCAAACTCATAACCTATTCTCCAAATCACATCAAGTTCGGTAGTGACGTCAATGTTTTTACGGGATTGCGCCTTCAACGTTTTGGTTTTTTTTAACGTTCGCACAATTAACTTTACTCGCGCGTTTGGATATTGCACACAGCAAAATACGCACCTTATACCTCACTACCGAACGTTGATGACGACAAGTGATTATAAAAGGATAACAAATTTGAATACGAATAATAAAACTGCTGATATGACCATATTCTTCCTTATGCCATGCGATAAGCTTGAAAAATTATTAACTGGCAAACAAGACCAAGTACCAAAACCAAAAACCTGTTCCCACTATTTCAGCTTCATACCAACAAATGGGTTATTCCAGAAAATAAGTGCACACCCCCTACAGAGGAGTAATTTTTCAATAAAAGAAAAGTCAGGATTTCCAAGTTCGCTTTCTGAAAACGACTGGAATTCCAGTTGCCAATGTTACTGGAAAAAGCTTGTAAATGTAATTACATGAATGAAAATCATGGAAATGTCCAAAATGAGCTCTCAAATTTAGTATTTCCTATTGTGACCTATTTTTCTGCTGGATTTTTTTCGCCTTTGGACACTTTAAAAGTCCGGATTTCCGACAATCATGACTGGACAAAACGATCCAGAAATCCGAACTCCTCTATAGGGGGTGTGCATCTATTTTCTGGAATAGCCCAATGTCCGTTACCACTGGTTACGTGCTATTTTCAAGTGCTTACAGAGAGGTGCTGTTGTGTGCGTAAAGCGAAACCTTTCAATTTTAAAATTTACAAAAATCCATCCATATATTCATTTTTACAAAATTGAACAGGTAAAGGTCATGTGTATAATGAACGTTAGGGTCACTGGTCTTTTGGTGTTATTGTTCCTTAAAAAAGATGAAAAGCAAACCATCGGTGACACCAACGGTGTTTGGAAGATGGCTTAGCAGATATCAATAGAACTTAAACAAGAAGAGTCCTTAAAAAGGACAACGTTCCGCTATGGCATACTGGTATTGAAAATAAATCAAAATCTACTCTTTCTTGACTCATGGAAATGATTAACATTGATATAATTTAGCTGAACTACTTGCATGGGGTGTAGAAACACACAATAAAGCAGTTGTTAAATGGCATGTTGTGGGACCGGTGCACTGGCGTAACAAACAAGTGGTAGAATCCATTAGTTGCTGTGACAACGAACCTAGCCCAGTTCGGAAAAATACCGTATGAACTTAAGGAGGTCTTTTTAGCTGAATGCATATCCAGTAGAGAGAACCAGAGAGAGAACTGTCTATGCTGAATGCTGGCTTAGAATTAGTAGAATTAAATTTGATATATTCTGTGGAAGACTTGAAATCAGTATAACTAGCTATAACTTATAGTGAACGGTGTTAATGAAACACTTTTGATATATCATGGTTTAAATGATTTACAAACTAAGTTAGAATATTTACTTCAATCTTCATTCACAAAAATACTGTAGTGCATGTACATGCAGTTTACTAGTAGTATGCCTGATGCTTGTGGACTCAATTTCCTTGGTGAGCTCCCACCAAAGGGCAGTGCACTCACTGTTCATTTAGGGCAAGTTCGTGAAAGTAAATACACATAAATCATTACCAGTTTATAAATTTAGCCGAATCTCTGCAAGGTGAAGTTACAAAATTTAAATGGTAAAAAATATTAGTTGGCTTTGGGTATGAGAGTATTGTATTTCTGTCATTACTTTGCTGTCACATCCCAAGATCCAATAACGTTAATACAGATTAAGAGTCAATGAACTGAGAACTCGGCCATTGTGATGTAAAACAGCAGGACCAATGAGATGCCTTGTTACATACTAAACTGAGGTGATTGTCTCTGCTACATCTCCTGGCCTCCATGCACTTTTATGACTATTAAACCAAGCAACTATTTGACAACCTAGTGTACGAGAGGCAGCATTTTACCTCTTTACAGTCTCTTTCTCATACATATAATTCACGCTTCAAGCAAGTTTTACAAACAGGATATGATGAGAACTGGTACTGGGTGTTTTGATCAATCTGAGCATATCGTTCCTACGGAACAAAAAAAATCTTTCAAATCCATTTATGCAAAATTGAACAGGCTAAGGTCATGTCTATAAATTATAACTGAGATATTACCCTGCCATTCATTCAACCCCATATGCCATACGCCCAACACCAATAAAGCAGCAAAACAAAAATACCTGTTCCACTATTACCACTGGTTACGTATTATTTTCTTGCAGAGATGCTTTGCAAAACGAGCAAGCACCCGAGAGGTGTTTGAACTGTTCAGTATGTGTGTAAAGCGAAACCTTTCAGTTTCTGGGAGAACTAAATCGGTTCTTGGAAGATTGATATGGTGATGCTGGCAGTCATTTTGTGACTTTTTACATTATGAGAGTGATGGATTTTAATAAAAAGTGATATTTACACCTTGCATTACACTCTTATTCGGATATTGCATCCAACAAGCACCTCTGCAGTTATGGGAATTCTGGAAGAAAACTAAACATGTGTAATTGTGCATAATAATCAAGGACTGCACGACATTGGAAATAATTAATTGAGTTATTTATAACTTGCACATAAAATGCATTTTGTGATTTTTCTTACACGTCCAAAGATATTATATCTAATGATAATGCTATTTTGTATCTTAACATTTGACTTTTAAAGGTTGGATCCGGGACGTCACAGGTAGTTATTTCATTCATGGTTCTGGGAGGTGTCATGTTATCGTCAACGTGCGTATTTGCTGTATTGGCAATTATTTCAAAACGAACATCGTGATGATGAGAGTCCATGACAGGTTCTAACGCTATATTCGGTTTCAAACTTTATCGAACTTATGATGGTAAAAGAACATATTAAAGGTTCATTATAATCGTACCATAAAACCGAAAGGTTTAAAATTAATCAAAACCTGGCAATTACTTTTTGCAAACCTGTCACGTTGCGTCTGGAACATCCAGATTTCATCAAGCAATTGACTCGCTGGGTTAGCCACGTGACAGCGTCACATACGGCTAGATACTTCCTTGATGGCTCCACTCCACTGAACTCTAACATCCCAGCAAACACAAAACGTTTTCGACATCATTCGCAAAAGGCTATAAAAAGGATTTAACGTTTAAGTGTCGGGTTTTATAAAGGGTATATTAAGGGCATAAAACGTTTTCATAAGATTAAAAAACATTTTCTGATAATCTTCAGCCCAGCACACACAAAATGTTTTACAGAAAACGTTTAAATGTCGGGTTATATAAAGGGTATAAAACGTTTTAATAACATTCCAAAAATATTTTTGAAATCTTGATATAAAACATTCTATGCAGAATGTTATTTTGGGGTTGAAAAAATATTTTGCGAAAAATGTTTGCCCAAAATATTTGCAATAACGTTTCAAAAACATTTTCATGACCTTTATATAACCCGACATTTAAATGTTTTTAAAACGTATTGTAAAAACATTTAAAGAACATTTCTGTGTTTGCTGGGTGCAAATATTTTAACAGAATGTTATTTAAGTGTTGACAAAATACCGTAAACGTTCGCCTAATGGCGCTATGGAGTGCATGGAAATAAGAGAGCGCCATCCCTGTAAAAGCCGACTATTATCACTGATCATTAAGGGTACGTGTAGTTAAA
Organism: Amphiura filiformis; assembly: GCF_039555335.1. Classification (NCBI taxonomy): domain Eukaryota; kingdom Metazoa; phylum Echinodermata; class Ophiuroidea; order Amphilepidida; family Amphiuridae; genus Amphiura; species Amphiura filiformis. The sequence continues at coordinate 49,611,338 of NC_092632.1, read as the reverse complement.
GGGTGAAACTTATCGACACATACAATTATGAACAAGAACGAACAATCTTGTTCATGATAATGCGGTAATCATTCACCTGATACGTTGTGGCCCAGTGCGCAGAGCATTAGACTATAGTGCGAGGATAAAGAGAACTTGTGGAGAAGATTGATGGTTCGAATCTCATGCAGTAATTTCTGACAGATTATGATGTCTGTCAATGTTTTTTTTTCTGATTTGAGGAAATTTTATTCTCTATTTTATCTTTAACATTGTTTATATAATTTTATTATTTTATCTTGTATGTGTCTTTTTCATGCTTTGTTTTTATCGTTTCATTTTAATCAAATGTTGTAATGAACCTATTTGATTGTATAAGCATTTGTTATGTGTGTGAGACGAACTGTCGTGTGCGACAAGTCTTTCAATTCGTGCGAGTGTCCTTGCCTATGCATCAGTGGTCATAAGAGGTATATCATTTATCATGGCGGGTCCCAAATATACGGGGGTCATAAAGTCTTGGAAAGAATAATATGAGGGGGTCATAAAATGTTTTATGACCAAAATGTAGGGAGTCACACGATGACCACAGAAAGTGTGTTATTTGTTACGAGTTGTACTTGACTCAAGGCCAAAATCACCTTTTACCCAAATTCACACGAATGCACAACACAAATACACTGTTTGATTTTAAGCTAACAAATCTAAGTCTTTAATTGAAAATAGAGTATGCTTGGTACATATAACAACAATTACAATAAAATCACACAATCAGTTTTATTATATCGGTACTTAACCAGCGGTCTTCTTGTTGGTGATTCTAGAGTTCTTGCAATGTTCTGGACGACTGATGTAATATATCCTTATTCACTTGTTCTGCGAAAATCAGCGAAGTCCATCGTACACTTGCATTTATAAATCCTTGCACATAAAATCCTCATACGAAAATGATGATGCTTCCTCCAATCTCCTTTGCGCTGCTATCTCCACAATATCTCCTTGCGCTGCTTTCTCCACAAATATATCTCCTTGCGCTGCTTTCTCCAAAAATGGTGTTTCTTTCACCAACCACTCTTTTTCCAGGGAACAGGTTTCTTTAACACAGCTCCACTGTTTTTTGACAGATGCGTTGCCTTCACAAACCCAGCAAACTCCAGCAATTTGACAGAAGAACTTTTGATCCTTTGATGAGGAAGAGCACTTTTGTGTGCTCGCTGTCTTCTTCGTTGCTGTATTAAAATTAGCTCAATTATTGGCTATATAAACTGGTTAAAATGTACTTCTTTTTTTTTGAAGCACGAAGACCATCACACACATGTGGAGTTTTCAATCTCACATGACATTCTGTAAAGTCCCAACTAAAGCCTTCAGCTTTTTATATCAGTTCTAATGCAAAAAACCCATCATCTATTAATAAACCATTACTTCAATCACATTTTCACAACATTGCTGCAATCTTGGGATTTCCCAAGATTAATTATACACATTCACCTTTCACATTACATCACTTCCTGGGGGTTTTCCTGATGGTGCAATAATGAACTGGGGCTTTCCAAGTTCTAAACATAGCTCTGACTTTGTTTACAATAATTTGGGGAATTCCAAAACGACTTTCCACACCATTATCTTGCACGTACAAGGGGTTTCCCATCTCATGAAATACTTTCAGCTTGTAAACAAAGTTAAATAATTAAATTAAATCAAATTACTCAGGGCACATCACATATTTTATTCAAAAAGACTGATTTCAATACAATTTTGGGGTTTGGGATCATAAAATTTTTGTTGCCGAAATAGGGGGTGCGCAATTTTATTGACGCAGACTTTTTATAAATTTGGGACCCCCTTTCCAAAAAAAAAAAAATTATAGCCCTCTAAGAGGATTCAAAAGATAACCTCTGCCCCAATAATCCCTAGCTATATTTGTTTGAAACTGTTCCACGGAGGATGTATCATAATAGGCTCAGTCTTCAAATGATATAAATAAAATTTGAATGAGTGAACGAACAAAATCATACAACGACCAACTAAATAGAGGCTGTGCATATGACGTATCATCCCGTAAATATGGCGGACTACTCAAATGCATTCAACAACATAACAAAATGCACTACGATCAAATAGGTTGATGACAACAATTGATTGAATGGACTGCACTGCGTCATGATTACGGGGAAGAAAACGGTTTAAATCCTTTGTTTGGAGCCAATCGATAAACGCAAGGCCTCGAGCTATCATTGAATACTGGCTAGGATTCCACAGCACAATGAGAACATGTTATAAGGCGCTTTGGAAGGCACACAATACCCCAATGGCTTTCCATATTATGTGCACTCAGCAACTATTCAGTATCGAAGCCCTGTATCGAAGTTACGTAATGTTACTATGTCAACGGGATCACGCGCTTAAGCAATGAACCACGATCGAAACAATCAGTACACAAAAAAGGCATACCAAAATAGCGTGATCGTAATGATCGCCATACAAACAGTGCTTGGTTCCGATACCATCACGGAGTTACCTAACTACTTCGTGGTCTGATAGTTATATGATCAATGGTCTGATCTACTTGGGTTCGATCCTTTTAATAAAAGAAAAAATAGCTGATCATTTATAATGCATAAATGAATAAAGTAATGTAGTTACACATTTTGAAACATTGAGGCCGTCTATTTTTCAAAGATAGATAGCAGGTGGAGCAAATTTTGTCAGCGGTTTTTGTTGCCGTTTGTTCGCAGTGCCTATTTATCTAAAAAAATAAGAAAATTAAAATTAAATTTAAAAAAATTCACAATATTCATTCGTAAAATGGGGACAAGATCCAAAAACATTTCTTGACCCTTCTTCACATTAAAGTGGAGGCAAAAATCAAGATTCGAACAAGTACCATTCACCATTCAAGGCGCACCCTCTACCGACTGAGCTAACGTGTCAGACGATAGCAGGGTGTAATTTTCAACTGAAGAATATTAAAAAAATATGAAGAAATTACAATGTTATAAAAAGATTTACCAAAATGAGTTAGGTATAACGTATGAATCGATTTACAACTTAAGTCAAATGGCACTTTGAGAAAGAATACCTGAAGAAACCCCAAAAACATCTGCTGCTCTAGCAATTAGCCTAGTGACCTAAAGTATTGGGTCATGTCACGATATTTTTTTCTGAGGCATTATGTCCAGGTTGCTCAATTTAACATACACGTATCCTTAATGCTGTTGAGATTTTACAAGGATGGCGCTCTCACATTTCTAAGAATCCAAAAGCGCCATTAGGCGAACGTTTACGGTATTTGTCCAAAAATGTTTGCCAAGATAGTTTACAATAACATTGTGAAAACATTTTAAAAATATTGTTGTGGTGTATTTTCATGCAAAACGTTATACAACGCTTTCATAACCTTTATATAACCCGACATTTTAATGTTATTAAAACGTTTTTACCTAAACCAAACTCCAAAATATAACTTATTTAAAACGTTTTTAAAACGTTTTTGTGTTTGCTGGGATGTTTAACTTATCTCATGCCTGGGACCGGGCCATACAGAAAATATCTAGCCCTTTGTCACGCGACCAGCCCAGCGGGTCAGTTAACTGATGAAGTCTAGAGGTTCCAGACGTAGCAAGTTTGCAAAAAAGTAAGTTCCAGTTGTTGATGACAAACTTTTCTGCTTAAACCTACTGGATGACTGAGAACATTCACTCATTCAGTGAAAACCTAAATCTTCGTTATCCTGCTTTGGTCTATTGCACCTAAAATGTGAAATGATGTGGCCTTGGTGGGGATATTAAACTGCATTTCATCACCGTGTTACACGTAGACAAAAGAATAAGTCATAAGTGTACAACATCGATTTGTAAACGGATTTAATCCACCCAATTGGGCAGTAACAACACCAGTTTGGTGCAGACGGGACCCAGCAATGGCCGGCTGAATTCTGACCATCACTTGGCTCGTTGGATTCGTCTATACGGAAAGATTATAGTCAAAGGGCGATTTTACACTACACGTTGACTTGTTGGTTACCTTTACCTCGATGCCCAAGCAGGTTGTGCGTTTGCAAGAGGGAGGGGGGGGGCTCGAGGGTGTATTCCACCTCCAGTTTCTGATTTTTTTTAGAATTCACTCAATTTGGTGATACATTTTTGATCTCAACCAGTGGCGTATAGATTTCTTTTTGACATGTTGGGGGAGGTGAATGGCTGTCGCCTCGAGGTCGTTTAACAATCCATCAACCAAGTGCAAAATTGATCCCCATTGTGTTTGTATCTGGTTCACGATACATTTCTTATTTTAAAAATACCTTTCTAATGATATTCTTATTTGAGTATAATATTGTTATGTAATCAGCAAAGAGAATAAATTGGAACATCCTTCATGCATTTATTATACAATAATAGAGATCCAAGAATTTACCCTTGGGTACACCACAATTTATATTCTAAAATTAAAGCTTTAAAATTAACATACTTTTTATCATTTACAATTTTACCAATTGTTCGCGTAATATCGTCGTAAGGACAACTTGTTGTTGTTTTTAAGAATAATTTCCACGATTGGTTACACGATTAAGATTATTTCTTTGACCAACATTCTCACTATTTTGTGATGTGACTTTTTTTCTGCCATAACTAAAATTAATAGCTACATAAAACGTATAATCTTTGAAAGTGCATACTTATGACCCGATTCTTGTTGTCATTTTTTTTTCGAAACCTATAGCTAGAACTCGATGAAAGTACACACCTGGTTCGCTAATGCGAAGTTAACGATTAAAAACTGTTAATCAGAATGCAAAAACGGATAAAAACTTTGCAAAGTTGCACAAAATGCACACAGGTGCCTACAATTTATCTACAAGGGTGGGTTTTCTTTAAAATGTAAATCAATTAAATTTACATGTCATTATTCTTATTAGCCACAGCTTGATAAAAGTACGCACCTGGTTCAGTGATCTCAGTGAAAGTATAAACAAATGTGACCGTACACCACGAATCAGCCGTAATGTCGGCACCGGTCAATTTTGTTTTATTTCGTGTTTAGAAAATATATATCATAAGCTTTAAAATGGTATAAATCATTTGACTTCAAACAATATCCAGAAGCGGGGTTATGGTTTGTTGAACTATGTTTCTTCAACATAATGGTACCTGTTTTCGGTTCTACATGTGTCTCTTTTTCCACATTGCTGGTAATAAATATCAAACACTGTCATAATTGGCGGTCATTTCAAATCATCCCCAAGTCAACGAGGTTCAGGAATGTCCTCTCGTTGTTAATTGTTGGTTATAAATACCTATAGACAAAATGCTTTGTAACCCACCACTTGAACAGGATTTAGCCAAAGCAAACAATGCCTAGAGCTATTTAAGGTAGAAGCTTGTTATCTTCTTCAGCAATAGGATTATTGATTGGTTTAAACGGTGTTTGACTGGCGCTATCAAATGAGGTACATGTCACACCAAATTGAGGTACCTATGAATACGACCTTCACGCACATTTTACACTGTAACTCAGAATACAATTTGCTGACTTTACGGCTCATTCGTACGTAGTGTACGGCCACAAATTACCATTATGTATTTCTGAAATGAAAAATTTGGGCCAAAACAAAACAAAACAACCCCCCCCCCAAAAAACAACAACAACAACAACAACAACAACAACAAAACAAAACAAGGAAACAGCAGTATTCACTAGGAGACAATTTTCCGTGAAAAATCCGTGGCAAAGTTTAAGCCCCATTGAAATACATGTAGCTAATGTCTCTACTTACGGGCTCTGATAGCGACGTTTTCACGCACGTATTTTTTGTGGGAACTGAGAGGACATCAGAAATATCGAATTGCATTTTGAATACGATGAATGCCCTTCTGATACCAAATAATAAAAGTGGTGAAATTACAGATTCATGTAAAATGTCTTTTATTTTCACTTGAAATACACGGTTTTTTGGTTCACCACAAGCAGCCTATATTGTAACATCTGTGACACTATAACAAACGTGCCAAAATATGAATTTTGAGGATTTTTACGATCCTCCGGATGAGAAAATCACTAATTTACGATTAAAGTATGTTAATCATAATGCAAAAACGAATGAAAACTGTGCAAAGTTGCATAAAATGCACACATTGCCTTCAATTTCATAAAATTACAATGGTAAAATGTTGATAAGAAAATAAAATCTTTGGTTTTATTTAGAAAGATAGATTTTCATTTAAAATTTCAATTCATTTAATTGAATTGTAAGTTTTGTATCAGCTGCATCGGGATGAAAGTACATACACTGCTGGTTTACTGATATCGAGTTGAATGGTATTATGGTTTAATGTTAATAAAGAATGCAAGAACCGCATACAAATTCTGCCAAGTTGCATAAAAAACACACTTTTACCACTTTGCCCCGTTTAACCCAAGTCCTGAGTGATAGAAAAATTGGGGAGAAAGGGCGTTGCCAGAGGCGTAGGGCAATATTTGCTTGATTTTTTCTCTCGTTTGAAATGTTTTTAAAACGTTATAATTTATAAACGCGATTTAGTTTTTGTCGAAATGTTTTAAAAACATTTAAATGTCGGGTTATATAAAGGTCCTATATAACCCGACATTTCATTAGGAAATGAATTTGGAGAAAACCCTTCTGTTAATAAAATACTATGCTGAGCCACCAGCCTGGGTGGTTCACGCTCCAGTAATTTCAGATGATTGGGCTCAGTAATATATCAAAGAATGTCTTCCAATTCATGAAAACAAATAGATAATCAGCTTATCGGATTAAAAGATTAGAGGGAAGGTCTTGCTGCTCAGCGAGTGTTTGTAATTATCAGAAGGTTTTCTCCAAATTCATTCTTCTAATGTAAACGTTTTAGTAAAACGTTTTGTGTTTGATGCGGAACTGCTTTAATTTTCTGGTCATTAGTGTGCTTAAAACTTGAATAGTATAGAAATATTTTAAGCACGGATTTTTAATTCTCACTGCGCGGATTTTTATTCTCTCTGCACGAACGTTCCAGGAGGCACGTTAAAATAGCCCCTGGATTATACTGCAATGTCAATTGATTTCGCAGTACTTTAAGGCGATATAATACCCCGATTTTCATCAGTACCCCTCTTCTTCTTTTTCTTGCAAATTTATTAAGTACATATATATGTTTATCACCTCATGTCCTTAACTTATAAAATATATCTACATATAAAGTGACTTTCAACCATTTTAGTAAGTCATTTTAACCCTATATATTTTTTGTTTACTGTAACCTAGTAACTCAGATCTGTGTTTCATAACAAACCATAATTTATTCTTTTCAAAATGTTCAAGTAGGGTACATGAATAGAATACATTAAATCCTTTGTTATACTCTCTATAGAAAATCTATAGTGGTGCATGCAAAATACCTACCATGATATAACACTGAATAAATTAAATAAACACTTATACAATGGATGCATAGTCATTAGTTGTTAGGAGAAGAAAAGGCTATTAGGTCACCGTATGTCAGGTTATAGGTCAATTGGTTCAGGTCAAATTTAAGCATCAATTTTGAATACACATGTGAGAGTCTGTGATATCATATGAGGCATAATTTTGATATTCTGTCTTTAACTGGATATATATCGAGAAGTGCATGGTGGATATACTAATATACCTTGGGATGTAAATGGTGAGTACAATTTAGAATGCCTAGTTGAGACGGATTTCACAAATAAATATAAAATAGTTACCAAAATCACAAAAGGTAAGCTTACGGAAAACTACCCAATATGGTTGTATAGGTGACAAGAAATACAATTTTTTTCATCATTGCTGTAGTATGGTTGTTGTAACCTGTTACCTATGGCTTAATTAAGTTTCAGTGCAATAATGTCGCAAGTTAAAAATACAAAATATAGCTCAACATTGAAAATAGAAGCATTTTAACCAGTTCCTTTTTTGATAGTTGTGGAGCACCAAGTTCATGAAGTCATAAAAGAAATCAGGAACCACTTATTCCCATTTTACATATCAACTTTATTTCCCTAATGTGTTAGCAACACATATCCAAAATTTTAACGAAATCTGTTGATAGTAAGCTTTCCAAAATGAAGTGAATTTAAATCATCAGTGATGTACCTCCTTTTGGCTTCTATCTGTAAAAGCATGTAAGCTACATTGATACCGATACCACCAATAAAACGAGAAGATTTGCCCCTTCATTTTGCATACCACTTTGTCCAATTTTTTTTTGTAATTTCTTCACAAAATGCAAAAAAATACAAAAAATAATCAATGGGTGTAGTACCCCCTTAATACACGCTAAATACCGGGGAAGCTGCATGACTCGCTATAGACACGTTCCGTGATCGTATCACAAATGTTTCATGACATAAAAAACTTTGATGATCAGCTATACGGCAACTCGGTACCCAAACCAGGGAGTCTCTCGAAATGGTCATCCACTCTGTCATTTAGGAGATATACCTGGCGAACCGTGGGCTTTCTAGTATGTTAGGTAATGAATTATTGAAATACATAAAATGCTATTTAATTTTATATTGTAGAAAAAAGAACGATGTATAATGGAAGGGGCTTGTCTCAAAAACGTTTTTTGAGTCCCATTGCACCGTGCGTACAAACTAAGTACACCGCATTTACTCTTTTGCTTATTGCATATGGCACAATATTTGCTTGGTGTACTATCGAGCATTTACTTGTCATCTCTAAATCCAAGATGATTTCCAAAATAGTCACTACTTTCACTTACAACAGTATTTTGATCATAACTTTCAATATCAATACGTGATCATAACGCGATTGTTGTCATTGAAAGATAATTAATATATTATTTATATGTGACCCGGCAGCACAAACGAGCCGTAAATTCCCTAAATTGTATTCTGAGTTATGGTGTAAAATGTGTACGAAGGTCGTATTCATCGGTCACTAAAGCTGGCGGCGACATCTGTCTTATTTTGATAGTCACAACACCAATCAATAATCCTATTATTGAAGTGGATAATAAGCTTCTACCTTAGATGGCTATAGAACTTTTTAATAACTCTGGTCTTTGTTTGCTTTTGCTAAATCCTTTTCAAGTGGTGGGTTATTTGTATAGGTATGCATAACCAACAATTAACAATGAGAGAACCTTCTTAAACCTCGTTGACTTGGGGATGATTTGAAATGACCGCCAATTATGACTGTTTGATATTTATTGCCAGCAATGTGGAAAAAGAGACACACATAGAAACGAAAAAGCTATAATTTTGTTGAAGGAGCAAAGTTTAACTAACCATAACTCCGTTTCTGGATATCGTTTGAAGTCAAATGATATACCATTTTTAAGTTTATGATGTTTATTTTTAAACACGAAATAAAACAAAATTGACCGAGGGAGGAATTTACGGCTCATTCGCCGTGGACGGTCACATATTATCTATATTTTGATACCAAGGTTAATGGGGTACAAGTTACATGGCATTGAGAATTTGAGCCAAATAGGTGTTTCTAAGTATTTTTTATCAAAATAATTTTTTATACATTTACATTTATATACTTACGAACCAGTTTGAGTAATCGAATTCATATTATTAGATTCACGCGGTAGCCGTGACCAGCAAGTTTTTTGTTTAAAAAAAGACTGATAATTTAATAGAGTCACGCGGTAGCTGTGACCAGCAAGTCTTTTTTTTTTAAAGAGATTAAAGACTAAACAGAAGCTCCGCGAGACTATATATATACACGTAACATAACTGCTATTGTTCTATGATATTTTTCGCTGGGCACAACATATATCTAATATTATTTACTGTTCCAAGTGTAATATTTTAACAACTCATCAATTCAAAAAGTGACACCAATCCTACAGTCAATCCGATTGTTTGATAATAAACAAACTTTCTTGTTCCATTTCACGCGGTATTTCATAGCTAAAATTAGTGGCATCTCATACCGATATGAATGATATTCGACGCTGCTACAGAACTACATACGAGTCACTGACGCACTAATTTTTCAGATTCACTTTCAAATATTCCCTAGCATTTTCCTGGATACCTATACAAATTCTGGATCCCATTCGCCAAAAAAAGAATCGGGCAGTCACAAAAAATAAAGGCTAACCAATAAATGTGTAAAATAACATCACACACATCATACACTCAGACTGAGTGTCATTACCTGACCGTTACAATAAAAATACTGTTTGAGCTAGAATCGTTCAGCCATATTTTGCGTATTTGTCACAAACACATTTTCAAACTTTGACACAGGATCAGGCATGCAAATTGTGATTTCTTACTCAGGAGCAAGGTTTTTAGGCTCAAGATTTCCTCAATCATACTAGACATAAAATAGCTTTATTTTGCATTTCGAAAGATGAGAATGGTAACATAGCATGTTTTTTTAGAGAGACGCTACATGTTCAGTCTTCGAACTTCCAAAAAGGGCTTTATTGTGAAAAATTTGCTCGCGTAGCGCGCAAAATTTGGTATTTTACACTAGTTTGGCCACATGATTGGGGTGATTTTGGTGGGACACAGGCTCTTTTCCCCTTTCTTTTCCTTTGCCACTCCATTTTCTTTTTTATTTATCAGGAGGCATTCTGCCCTCCTCCTGCAGGACATTGCTTCATTGCCTCAACCACCCTTTCAAACTTCTTCCCAAAGCTGATGTCAGAAAGCACATCTGATTAGTTTGATAGACTTGTTGACAATGTCATGGTAGTATTGTGTTTTGTCACCACTCTTCAGTCCAGGTCGTCCTCTCCTCACTGGCACTTCTGATTTCTTAGTATTGATTCACTGAATTTCCTTTATATGAATTTTTCCATAACATTCCCATAACCATATCTGTATCAATTTCCTCAGATATGTGCCCTATTTCCACCTACCTTCACCCAACTTCTTTTTGCTGAACCATGAAATGGTGAGTCCAGGGAGGTAAATAACAGGTTAGCTACAATTCCGAACACCTACTGTAATTCCCATGTTATTCTTAGCATAGTGCGCACGCTATATGAGTCACTGGAAACTAAGAATTACAGTAGTGTTGTCTCAATGTTAATCTTAAGCATGCCCCCTCCCCTTCCCCCACCAAACAATGTTGGGGGAAGATATGGTGAAGATGGGCATATTGAGCATGCCACCATTGTAGAAGGGGGACCATTTCCAATAAGGCCTTAAAAGTGTTCGAACAATTATTTCTAAGATTGTAGGTGGGCATTTGCACACCTAGTAAATTATTTTGCTCACCCACTAAATTCAACTTGCCCATTGCCCAAAAATGCCCACCCAGTAAATTATTCTGCCCACAACAACGTGGGCACCATACAATTATTATAAAACTAGTACCATGATGATATCTCTTTAACTGTTGCTATTTGAAAATGATGTATCTTTTCATAACATGCGCCAATTTATTCAGTTACGTTGAACTTTGAAGCAGAACTAAATATTTTGTGCAATTTTCACACAAAACCTGAAAAAATTCACTAAGCTCATAATTTGAAATCTTCAATGGGGTGGGTTTTTTAATAGTTTTGAAACATGATTTGTAATCAATCGAGATATATATATTTCTCATTTCAAGACTGCTTCTCTGTACGTGCCTGGAATACATAATTGGGTTTTTTGTTATTTTTTACACCTTTCAACTATGGTTCAACCTGGTTCTCTATTATTTTGTGCAATATTGTAGCCATTACTTTAATATGAACACTGGCATTAAATATTATTGTTGGGAAATAGGTCAACAAAATGATAGTAAACATGGGAATAGCAAAATCACATGCCAGGAAATATTAGTTTATTCTTTCTTTATTGAGGGTAACAACTTCAGTGACCAGCACTGCTTTCCAAGCAGGCCCTCAGTCAATACAAAACATAATATACGGTAATAATAGTACACAAAAGTGATACAATATAAGATATACAAAAAAATGCAATCACAATTATGAATTCATAGACTATACACATTTTAACATGAAATGAGAACATTTGTTTTGAATTGTCTCAAAGACATATTTTCCATATCAGTTCGAATCATTGGTGATAAACTGTTCCAAATATGAGCAGCTCTGACGTGAAATGTACGTAATCCAGAATTAGTGTTGTATTTTGGAACAATCAATGTATTAGACGAATGATTTCTGGTTACATGAGAATGAGTATTATGAACAAATACTTGTAAACATTAAAAATATTAATATGCCTACTCGGTAAATACTGGTTAGGCAATCCTTTATACTTCAGAAATAATTATATGTAAATAAATAAATAAAAATCAATTTAGTTCATGTTTTTAAATTAAAAGCAAACAGATGTTCATAATTTTGTATCAAATAATTTCAACACATTTAGCAAATCAGGTACTAATTAGCCTACCATCTCTATACTAATCCGTAACTATAATGTTATTGGTAGAAGGTGTGACCCCTTCCACCTTATTTTTGTGACCCTCTCTGTTAGGAGCCCAAACTGGAGCACAGTACTCCAGGATAGGTCTCACCAGAGCGAAGAAAAGCTTCTTCATGGTATCCGGATCATTTGATCCAACCGTTCTTTGGATGTACCTTAAGTCCAGGGCCTAAGGTTAGGGTTACGACTAGGTTCAACCCGTTAAACATTGTTAAATCAGGTTAAATGAAACCAAGACAGTATGGAAACGTGAAACTAAGACTGCTTTACCCTAGACTATGCCATAATCGATATGTTATTAATTATGATGAACGCATTCAGTTGAATTCGAAATTATACAGATGTTTTTCACAAGTAGAGTATTCAATATAATGGTCATAAAAAGTTTATATTATTAGTGACAGTCAAAGTAAAGTATGCGTATGACATCGACAATTCAGATTTTAGGATCTACCGTTTAGATCTCATGATAAAATCACTTGGTGAGCTAGCAAACAGAGGGAGTATGGCCATTGAAAAGATCACATGTGGAAAATTTATCAATTATGCACAAATTAATACAAATCGGTGTTTTATGTATAAATGTAATAGCTGGAGTATGTACGATGGGGAAGTGGACTACCTGTGTTACCGGTTGCGTCTTAATTACTCTCGGCAACCATGATCAGCCAACAACAAACAAATGCCTCGTTTGGTCTATTTTCTTACTTGTGATATTATGTAATAAAATGCAAAGTGTTTCTTATTTTGGAATCCAATAAACGTTTTGTCGACTGTCCTACTTCCCTTATTTTTAATCAGCCTTTTTGAAATTCCTACACTTCTTTTCTCAGTGTTTGTTATCTTCCCGGGATTATCTTCCACATTCGGTGCATTTTCTATAACATTTTATGAGACATCTACAGGAACAAACTAACTTAAATAGTTCAAATGTTTTAATTTTTTTCAAGTTCAACACCAGAAAGACAACAGACGTGCATGGGTCGTGGCGTTTGGTGCACACGTGTGTAGAATTTTACATGATGGAATTTTTAAGTCATTCGGAGTCATGTTGCCTACATTGACATCTGAATTTAACATAAGCAATGGGGCTGTAGGATTCACTATATCACTTATGATAGTAGTTGGAGGTTTATTCGGTAAGTTTAAGAAGGAAGGAATTTATGCCGGTATACGGTATAGCCACTACGACAAAAATATTGGCTAGTCCATCCATTATGACACGATGGACAGGCAAAAGGCAAAATCCTATTTTTTATTCACATTCTTATTCAGTTTAATTGCTTTTATCCAGAAAAAAATAAAGTTACTTTTGTGAGGACAACCTTGGTTTTTTTTAATGAACGAAACCGTCACGAACATATGAGCCGCTAAACCGCGTTCTTAGTTCTCGCACGTGTAATACGCAAACGTATTATCGCACGATCATTGTATGTATCAACAAGCGTGCCGCCGTTGCGTGCGAGCTGTCTTATATCACTATCCACTATCGTCATGAGACAATATACATCCAAACACCAATCAAATTACGTGAATTCTCTACAAACCACACCCACTAAATAAGCTATTGTGAGTAGACTTGAGATGTCTTCATTTGACGTCACGCTGAAGCGCACGTCGTTTAGTGAAATGCCGTGAAGTGCGCAGTAACGATTTGCGCATCGGCGTGACGTCAAATGACGACGTCTCAGGTCTACTCGCAAAGGCTTATGGGATTTACCGAAAAGGTCAATTGTTTCAAATTTGCAATTTGTTCCAAAGTACCTATAGCCGGGATCTATAGAATGAATTAGCTGTGTACGTGTATGCAGTACGTGAACGCGAAACGTAATAATGTACACCAACCCCAAGAATCTCAGCGTATTATTTTCGTAAGAATCACCTGAGACAAAGAGAAGGAAAAGGTAGACAACAAAGAACTAGAAATTCCTTTTATCCATGTCAAATATGATACTCTATGCCTCTTTATACATTTCAGCTGTTATTGCTAAACCTTTTTTGAAACCATTTCAACCAAGATGGCTTCTAATGGTGTTCGCCATTTTGACCTTCCTTGGATTTATCCTGTGTGCATGCTCATCAAGTTGGACAGCTTTTTCCATCGCTTTGATCGTTGTAATAGGTAATTGATCATTTAGTGTCCGTACGTATCATCATAGATAATTCAATTTGTGAAACACTTGATCCTCAATTTGTACAAATGTTGTACCTTACGCTATGTGACCTATATTTTGTTTGTCAATATTCATATAGCTGATGCATTCAGAACTTCAGAACTTTTTCTTTTTTTCCCACTGCAGATTTCCTTTTGTGCATATTTTAGAACACATATACCACCACCAGCCAGTCTACTCTAAACTATCGATACGTCAAAACATAACGACACACATATCCGGACAGACTAAAAAAACAGTATCGATGCTTACTTCTAGGCGTGCACCAGTTTTAGATTCAAACGGTGTTGAAAATAAAAAAAATATGTTATTAATGTTGATGAACGTATTCAATAATTGAACTCGGAAATATACAGCTGAACCAATATAGCAAACAGAGGGAGTATAGTCACTAAAAGACCAGATACGGACAATCTATCAATTATGCACAAATTAATGCAAATAAATAGGTGTTTAATGAATATGTGTTTGCTGCTCCCTATTCCAGAAAAATACAGAAATATCACATAGGTAAATCCTAATCCTTTTCTAATTGGCAATAAAAGTCAAATTTGAATATTTAGCCAATTTTTGGAAATTGGGCAAAAGAAGACTTGCACTAAGACTAATTTCAGTTTATGCATTCAAATTTTTGAAAAACACGTTTTCTAATAACTTTGATAACCGATAATCAAATTTATCATACTGTAATAAAAACCCTAAAAACCTATACCCCACATTTTAAATGCTTAGACTTTTGCCAAGTCTTTGAGTTTTGTGACTGCAATTGTAAGAAATTATATTTGCCTGTTTTTGACTAATTTTCCCTCCAATTGTAAAACTATTAACATTTGACTTGCATTGCCAGTTAGAACTAACCAAAGAATTAACATTTAGTTAATTCGTTCTGCATTTTTCTGCAATAGGAAGTGGGTACAATGGACTATGGAGAAGTCAGAGGGGCAGGTGGGCGAGCGCCCCCCCTGTGATTTGCAAAAAGAGGTGAAGGGAGGGAAAGAGAAAGAGAAGAAGGGAGAAAGAAAAGGGAGACTTAGAGAGAGAGAGAGAGAGAGAAAGAAAGGAGGGGAAAAGAAGAAGAAAAGGAGATATTATACTCCGTGTCGACATTTCTAGGCGAAGGTGGAAGCACCCCGCACCCCTTAGGGTACCCCCCGGAATGTTGACCAATGCGGTTTTAAGTTGTTGGATTTTGGATAAATTTACATTCGTTAAAAAAAATATGGCTTGAAAGAAAAAAATTAAAAAGTAAACTTTTAGTTGATATTTTCAGTCTAGACAACTTCACCCTACTTTCGTTTTTCAATGCCATATTTTGAGTCCTTATGCAATTTCCTTTCAGAAATTTTTGATTGGGTGAGGTGCATTATGTAAAATATTATGTACATCTCAAGACACATGGCCATATCTAAAAACTATATACTACATTATAATACCCTCCAGATACCTCATTCATATCATTTTTATCGTTATATTGATATAAGACATGGACATACCATACAATAGAACTAAACGGACACCGATGTGACTTAAACTTTGCTTTGCGGGACTCAAATACACTCAAATTGCCACGATAATAATGCCCGATCATTTGTAGGAAAAAGGATAACAAACTCCAGAGGAATATTGAAGGAAAACATGTAAAAGGGTGAAAATGGTGAATCAAATGGCTTCATTTGGGCTTTCATTTTGAACATGTTTCAAAATTCTCAGACACGCCCCTGCGTCTCGCAAGTGCGACGGGCGACGTTGTCTCGCCGCATAACAACATTTCCTAAATTTGAAATTACATAGCCCCCTATCAAAATACCCAAGCGCCGCTCCTGGTCTAACCATATACAATAAAAAGAAATATAACAACCTCTTAAATATGTCGATACCATCTTGCTTTTTGTGTTTAACAGGTATACCACTGAGGTTATCCTGGTACCTAATGCTCACCAGTTTGACATACTATTTTGAGAAACATTATACAGCTGCTAATAGCATTGCCTACCTTGGATCTTCTGTAGCTCTGGTAATATTTGCTCCTTTGACACAATATCTTCTTAACACCTATGGATGGAAGGGGACACTGCTGGTGTTAGGAAGCATATCTTTACATGTTTCCATATGTGGTGCAGGTTTGAAATCGTCCAACAGTGATCAGAAGATAACATATTATACAGATAAAAAGGAAGAAGCCAATAATTTCACGAGCTACTTATGTAAAGTTGTCAAAGAAATATTTGATTCCAAGTTGTTCGTCCAACCACTGTTTCTTGCGATGCTAGCAACTGAATTTGGCACCGGATACTGTTTTGCTGGGTGGGTTATATACATTGTACCATATGCAAGATCAATTGGTTTATCACCATACTATGCTACAACATTATCCGCGTCGGGTGGTGTCGGATCATTTATAGGAACATCGGCAATTGGGTTTATCATCAAATATACGGACAACATTAATGTATTGATGTCCTCTCTCGCCATCACTGCTTGTTCGCTTCTTATTTATCCTTTTAGCAGCTCGTTTCCAATACTTGTTGCAGCGTCATTTGTGTTTGGAATGGCTGTAAATGCATGTACGGTGGCCTGTATGGATTTGGTAAAATCATTGGAAGGAGATCAGAGCAGTATTGTAGCCTGGGTCATTTTTTCTACATCATTCGGCCGGCTCTTGTCTGGTATCATAACTGGTAAATATGAAAGCTACACTTGCTGCTAATGTTGCTTGCTATGATAAACATCTCAAAAAAAGTAACTAACCCCCCTTAAATAATGGTCAATGTTAAAAACGGGCTATTGTATTACACATCTAACAAATGCGTTGGAAGCAGAATTTATTTCTGCGCATTTTGGCACCTCATTTGATACGATAGCCCAGAAAACAATAAAACACCGGTCAATTTAATGTAGTGATGTCCAGATTTGAAAGTTGCATTTACAACAATACAAAAACAAATCAATAGAATTTACTGCAACTTTCAAATCTTGGGTTACATTGATTTAAATGTACGCTGTGACGTCAATATTTAGTCAATTGCTACAAATGAGGTGTCAAAATGTGCAAAAATAAATTCTGCTTCCAACGCAATTTACAGATTTGTAATACAATTGACCGTCTTTGAATAATGACCATTATTTAAGGGGTTAGTTACTTTTTTAGATGTTTATATGCTGTTGCCACTGCTGTTGTAAAGTGATGATGATGAAAATTAATAACTGGAAAATAGGAAATTCCACACCAATATAGGAGCAAAACAAAAATACCTGTTTACGTATTGTTTTCTTTAAAGTTCTTGCAGAGATGCTTTGCAAAACGAGCAAGCACCCGAGAGGTGTTTGAACTGTTCAGTATGTGTGTAAAGTGAAACCTTTCAATTTCTGCGAGAACTAAATCGGTTCTTGGAAGATTGATATGGTGATGCTGGCAGTCATTTTGTGACTTTTTACATTATGAAAGTGGTAGATTTTAATAAAAAGTGATATGTACATCTTGCATTACACTCTTATCATGCTTATTCGGATATTGCATCCAACATGCACCTCTGCAGGTATGGGAATTCTGGAAGGAAACTAAACATGTGTAATTGTGCATAATGATTTTAAGATAATCAAGGACTGCACGACATTGGAAATAATTAATTGAGTTATTTATAACACGTCCAAAGATATTATATCTAATGATAATGCTATTTTGTATCTTAACATTTGACTTTTAAAGGTTGGATCCGGGACGTCACAGGTAGTTACGTTATTTCATTCATGGTTCTGGGAGGTGTCATGTTATCGTCAACGTGCGTATTTGCTGTATTGGCAATTATTTCAAAACGAACATCGTGATGATGAGAGTCCATGACAGGTTCTAACGCTACATTCGGTTTCAAACTTTATCGAACTTATGATGGTAAAAGAACATATTAAAGGCTTATTATAATCGTACCATAAAACCGAAAGGTTTTAAAATTAATCAAAACCTGGAAATTACATTTTGCAAACCTGTCACTTTGCGTCTGGAACATCCAGATTTCATCAAGCAATTGACTCGCTGGGTTAGCCACGTGACAGCGTCACATACGGCTAGATACTTCTTTGGTGGCTCCACTCCACTGGACTCTAACATGTTTAAAGGGGGACTCCGGCAATCATAACATTATGCCTTATATGTTAGAAAAATAATTATCAAGCACGAATCACATTGTTTTATTTAATACAAACTCTCATATTGACCATAAAAACGAATAAAAACAGTCGGCTCTCAACACGCGATATTCAAAATTCCCGCGCCAAAATTGTCTAAGTGCAATGACGTAATGGTTATTTGTGTTCAATTGTCGTCAGTCTTCATTGTATTACTGGGACGTCATTGCACTCGGCGCCCGGGAATTTTGAATATCGCGTGTTGAGAAACGGATGTTTTTATTCGTTTTTATGGTCACTACGAGTTTGTTTTAAATAAAACCATGTGATTCGTGCTTGATAACTATTTTTCTAACATATAAGGAATAATGTTGTGATTGCCGGACACTTCCTTTAACTTAGCTCATACATAACTGGGTGGAATATTTCCTAAAAATACAACAATTGTTCAAAGTATTTGCGAACCTCACAAAAGGTTAATCAAAATTGTTAGGATATAATGCAATATATTTCTTAATTCACATTTGATTCACAGGTTGACAAATCTTTTTAAAGTTACGAACACGTATATTATCACCAAACTCGATATAAAGAGTCTATGCAAAACATCGTACTTTTAAAGTATGTACCATAATTATTATGCTATACCGGGCCATACAGAAAATATCTAGCCCTCTGTCACGCGACCAGCCCAGCGGGTCAGTTGACTGATGAAGTCTAGAGGTTCCAGACGCAACGTAGCAAGTTTACAAAAAAGTAAGTTCCAGTTGTTGATGAATGTATAAACTTTTCTGCTTAAACCTACTGGATGACTAAGAACATTCACTCATTCAGTAATGAAACTCAAATCTTCGTTATCCTGCTCGCTACATGTAGTAATGTAGTTAGTGGGAAGTTGAATAACTGCAATGTAGGGGCATTTTCTTAACATGTGAGAATTCCAATACACTAAATGTGGCTCGACAACCCGGAAAATTTTTCCGGTCATGTGACTTGCAGAACTGTCATCACTGTCACCATATTTCACCACCAGAATTCCCCAGTTGATTACAATCATCATGGTTACAAGCATAGGTTAATAAATTTGAACTCAAGAATCTACCCTTGGCATTGCACCAGCCTTTACTAACTACCCCATACATATGTGCAGGTCAATCCTGGTTCAAGTTTAAATTTAAAACCACATGTTAGTGTCCTGTGAGTTGTTCACTTGTTTAAATGTTTTCAAGTTGAATACACGTACATTGTATATACCAACTGGAATTTAATAAAACCCTGGAATAAAACAACATGGAATCACAGACATTTGCTATAGGAGATGCTTGTGAACCAGTAGATTCTGAAAAGAGATGGACAAGAGCTATGGTTAAGGACGTATTAGATGGGGACACAGTTCCGTGTGAAATATAGTATTTCTAATAGGCCCTACTACAAATTTAAAATGTTTGCAATTTTGAAAAAAAAAAAAATGTACTGTAAGGATAATTTTTTTTCTTACCGTACCTGTACAAGTCTCAGAGATATTGATAATTAGTTAACACACAAATAAAGTATGTTTCTGTTGCTATTATTTTTCTTTACACTGTTCAAATGGTCCCAAATCTGGAGATTGAAGTACAAGTATTGATATTATTTTACACTTCCCACAAGGCCTTGTTTCCATTTTAGTTTTCTGTACTTGTTCAGAAGATCAAGATGATGCGCCGATGCATAGGTCACTATTCAAAATTGGGTACCATGATACAAAGGATGGTGGGAAGTGTAGAAACTGTAATGACCCACCTAGGAATAAAGGGGTCATATGTTAATAACCATAGCAACTGAACAGGTGGAAGTGCAGTTCAGCTCTGGCAGCTGACCTCAGAATATTTGTCTTGTATTGGGTATACACTATGGACCACAATGGCCTCATTCCAATTGCATAGTTCAATAACCTCAATTAAATAATCAGAGTGCAAATTTTGGCCACGAGTTGCAGGGTATGAGTTTTTGTACCCAAATTTTCAGAGGTCATTTAATGAATGTACAGATGTATTGAGGTTAAAGAACCATGCCCTGATAGATGAGCATGTTCTGGATCCTAGTGATACATGTAGGCTGATGAGTATATTTATTTGTAAACATGGTTATTTTCGATCTACACATACTGGGAAATTTTCCCCATGACATTTATGCCTGTAAAACAAAAATGAATTCATTCATTCGTGTATTAAATATGAGTGTAGCTAGTGTAGTTGCTAT
>NC_092632.1:48014634-48090229 GCF_039555335.1 Amphiura filiformis | reverse complement strand
ATATTCATCATCACACAAGACTCAAAAATCAATTTTAGTGTACCTATAATTCTACAAACAAGTCAACAGGCATCCATATACTTCATTATGTTAACTATTCATCCATCAAGTACTTTCTCAGAAATTCACCAGTTAGCAATCAGTAAATGTTCATAAATTTATTTATGCAAGGCACTAACCGCAACGCATGCACTTGCCTATTTACATGCATTTACAAAGCACAGCTCTGAATGTGGATGTGGCTCTTGCCCAATTTAATTGAAATGCAGATAAAATTCACACTTAGACAGCAAAGAGCAAGTTAAATATAAGATGTGACAGGTTGCAGGTTATATCGCTGCGATGATATTCCAGCACTCCTTTTATTACTGTGTCGCTGATCCTCATACATTAGGTGGACTATCCTATAGATGGAAATGGCTTCCATTTGCATTGATCACCAATTGCAAGTTGCTTTTTGTTTCATTCTGAAATTTTTCTGAAAGTTCACATTTTTTTTTTTTTTTTTACATGCAGTTCTTTAGCAAGTCAGATGGGTTGCCCGGGATGGATTGTAAAGACTACAACAACAGAAGTTATATTTCCAAATTTGATATCAAATAGGACTTATAAGTTATATTTTAATTAATGTATCAAATTGTTTCTTCTCTAAAAACAGATGAAGCTTGCTTTCATTGAACCATATCTTCTAAAATCTGATGTTATCTTCAGAAGACCAAAGATTTGTGAATTGAGAGAGCTAAGCGCCTGCATTTAATACTGCCTTATGGGTGCACATTGCACAGGAGCACAGGAAGTGCAACATCCGACTGCTTGACTAGTTCTAGTCTACTGCCTCATACATTTTCATATATGGGGAATTGGAAACCATAACAAAGATGACCTTTTTGCAAAACGGATGTGAGAAACAGAGGCCAAAGCCCTGTGGTTTGAGTGGGAGTCAGTAGGTATTGACGCACACACCAAGTCCTTCATTGACTGCATTGACTAGTAAACCTAAATCTTCCATCATGGTGTTTTCAAACCACTAATGCTGGAATTCTTTAACTCAAACTAATGCATAGATTGGATGTAATCGCATGACGTTATGATGCATACTAAATTGTAAACTACCCACAAAATTATCATCAGATGAATAACATGCTGACAAAAAGAGATTAATTTTTAAGCTCCACATATTTGAAGTGAAAATGCTTCTTTCATTACTACATTTATCGATGTGGCCAGTGACACTATATTTCAACTTAAAACCTCCCCAATATAGCACCCAATAATCTTGCAGCCCTGGTCCTTGGTTGTCATGAAAAGGTGCTCTCTCTATTCGTCCATTGCTTTATAGTTCCTCGAGAGCCTCGATCTGGCAGCATACATGAATGGGAATTTAACCAGTCATATAACATTGTGTTATGTTACATAATTCTTTCATGTCTATATAGTCAGTGCGAGACTCTCCTTGCATATGACAGAACTGTGCAATGGGCAAATAAAAGCTGTTTTGTAGTTGTTGAAATCAAAGAAGAACATATCCACACTAGTCAAAAAATTATTACATGACATCAAGTCAGGGTTTCATACTCAAGGGTTAAAGTCAACATCACACAAAGCTAATTTTAAGATATAAACCACAAAATATTGTTTGGATGGGACCCAATCGATACAGTAACAAGCAATAAGTTTCGACAGTATTAAAGCCTAATTCAGATTTAAATAGCCACATCTGACAATTTAGCTTGACAACTTTTTTCAGTACTTGCTTGTTGAAACCATTGTATTCTTTAAAACAAACATATACATTTAAAATTTGAGAATGAATAAATATACTGTTCAATTGCTAAGTCAAAACAGAAATGTTTATTAATTTACCAAACATTTTTGACATCTGTAGAGCCTTATACAATGTAATTGTAGAGCCTTACAATGTATACAATGTAGGGACTAGAGAGAGCCACGGGGTCAGGCACAAACTACATGTGGCAAATCTGTTACTATCCCAAAATGGAAATTACGGACAACATTGAGTCACATTTATGGAATGCAATAGATTAATGCGAACAATACGATTCTATATTGCGATCAAGCAATGTTTGTGGGTTGTGTGCACATGTGTGTATGACTGTATGTGGGGGGGGGAGGTCACAGAGGTGATATCTAACAACATAGAGGTCAAGTAGTTGGCTGTCATGTTCACATGGTCAATACTAGTGGTAATTTAGTACATTCAACAAGAAAATACAGAAAATTGGAAAGACATTTTGAAGGATCAGAGTCAAATTCATATTTGAGAATTTCCAATGCATAACCACAGATCAGGGTGGTTGGTCAGGAGTGGATCTGACACTGGCACACTGGCCACATGTTATGCATGCCTGTGTCTGAAGGTCCTTTGATATTAGAAGTAGATGGAAATGACAAAGTTGACAAAAATTGTTCACTATGGGAAAACTCTTTATTGAGACAGACTCTGAGTCAGACAACATGTCTATCAATCTCCTGTATCCACAACATTTTTAAAAGTTCTTACATATAAAAAAATCAATCTCAAAATCATAAGTGTTTCAACATAAATATGCAGGCCTAGGTCATGTATTTAAGTTTACTGTAACTCTGATATTAAACATCGAACAATAATAAGCCACCAACTAGGATCTACATTGAAGGACCTCTATGTTGCAATTATCAGCCTCCACTCAACGGACAACGGTAACTTCTGTAACATATTCCCTCACCCTGAAAAATAAAGGATGCATAGATGTATATACAGTGCACAACTATCTATCCAAAATTCTGAATGTGGCAGACCTGTGCAATGTTCTGTTGTACACCCCATGGATGATCACGTTCACATCCTTGCCATACACCCATGTTGAAGTGAATATCCCATGGGACCATTTGCCAGGAAATTCTTTACTTCCACTTTAAAATTAGTGCAAACGATGCTTCATGGTTTAAATTAGGGAAAACCTTGCCATTTAAAAAATCAAGTGCTGCTTCTCCAAAATTCTGAGTAAAGGTTAACAAAAATGGTTCATGCAAATAAAGTATTCTAGATAGACATGGGAGAGAAAATCTTAAAAATCTTTGGTGATGCCATGTAACATACATCTTAGAAATTGAATTTATCTTTGTGTGTGTCATGATTGCCATAATGTAGAGATGCTATATATAGACCCTACAATGTAGATAAATAAATAAATATAATACATATTGAAGCTACATATCACAATTTAATGGTCCATTATTATTTCCAATGTTCTCAAACCTTTTGTTTCCGACTACAAATTACAAGAAAATTGAAAGAAATCAAAAGGGAGTGTATTAGCCACCACCAAGGATGGTTACATTCAATATATGTCAATATCAATAACTGGAATGATTTGGTATTTTCCACCTAAGTGGTCAATATATTTTCCTTCACTGAAT
Source organism: Amphiura filiformis (assembly GCF_039555335.1). Classification (NCBI taxonomy): domain Eukaryota; kingdom Metazoa; phylum Echinodermata; class Ophiuroidea; order Amphilepidida; family Amphiuridae; genus Amphiura; species Amphiura filiformis. The sequence goes on along the minus strand of NC_092632.1, from coordinate 48,086,809 downwards.
TTGTACAGTAGTACACATCACACATCATGTATTTGAGGATGTATTTCACATTCATGATGGGCACATTTATAGTTTGCACACATCCCAAATCCCCAGTGAACAGACTGCCCCTATTTTGAACTCTGATTTTGCAACCAGACCCAACAACTCTACCAAAAACACAGGAAAACTTCTATCAAACCCATGGTAAACTCATCATCATTAGGTGAACGCAGTAATGCAGCAACGCTTCCCACACTTGAACTTGCATAATGAAATCTACATTGCTTCACCAGAACAGTAAAACTTGTTGCTCATTCATTCATCATTCATCTATCAAAATACACTACTATTACTAATACATTACTAATCTTGATCATTTTTAAAATTAAATGATTGTAATATTATTGCTTTCTTATCCCCCCCACACACACACACACAAAAACAAAATGGGCTGCTGCTGCTTCTTCTTCGCAAAGAAATTGTCAGCTGTAAAATACAGTCAATGTACTAGCCCCAACTGATGACATGACAAGCAGAGCAGTGTACATGTGCACACAGCAAGCAAGCACACAACAGTTTGTACCTGCACGCTGCGCTAGCTGCCACGGGCCGCCATATTTTTCAAGGCTACGACTTATTGCAGGCCAAGAACCAAGGCAGGAAATGCCACAAATTCTTGCGCCATTGGATTTTATGTGGAGAGGCCCCACAAGTTCACGGTTGCCTCTGTTTCCTTCTCCAAGCCAATCAAACTTGCTGAAACTGATCAAAACCATAGCTTCATTTATCTTCCAATGGATTTGCATCTTCTACAGTGTGTTCAATCATAAAATGACATGTAAATCAAGATCATGAAATGTCTGAATAAATATTTGATATCAACTTTACAGGAGCATGTGTGATAGGTATAAAGTTTACTGCTCAAGTCATCATTGTAAAGCAATAAAATGATGTGATAGGTTTTAAACACTCATTTAATCAATCTTCACTTGATATATCACAGCTCATTAGTTTTAAAGGTGATTGATCTGGGATTGATAAATTCCATTAGACAGAATCTGCATACAGACCTCAAATTTTATTCATAAAAAACCTTTTTTTCAATATGTAAGCTATCAGTTATATATTTTTTTTGTTTTCGTTTAATACAAACTTATAATCTAAATCAATGCAAACAACATGACAGTTTTGATATTTAGCTATTTGTGTGTAATTTAGGAAATGTGACATAAATTAATAGCATTTGATACAGTTACTGAATATGCTACAAAACGTTTACAAACGTAGACACAGTTTAAGACTATGCAAACGCGGACGCCTAAACCGCATTCAATCGACAAACTTGTTGGAGTGTGGACCTTTTTCACCATTTTTGTGGGTATGTGTACGAGATGCAATTTTACCTCAACTCCAGACGGTATATTTAATTCACAATAGGTTATCTCGCAATGCATTATACATGCAATTGTGGTCGTTTGCAGACCTCCAAAATTAAGGACGGTCCTCCTTTGCAGAGTGGACCACGGTTTAAATGTGAAATGTCATGTGTGTCCTCATTTACAAATGCATATGCACCCTCACCGGCTGCATTCAAATAACACACAAACAATATGTCTGTATTAAAAATTTTATCAATGGCAAGAATAGACAGGTCTAGATTCCTTATATGGACTAGAACTTTCTTATCTGACGGCCGGTGGTTCATATGGATGTGGATAACTAGTCCATTACCATGTTCTAACAGAGAAGATGAGAAATTTCTGATTCTACCAACTGCTCAAATCGCCGTGCCTTCAACTAGGAGTCTACTAGGTAAACAAACCAAGTTTCCTAACTTATGCTCGCTTGGCAAAACCAAGTGTCTTAACGCTTATTCAACCTGTCGAGCTTATTATGTAACAAAGCAAATACATTGACGAAATATTCCATTTTCATTGATAGTAACACATTGAGACAAAAACAAAAATTATTTATGTCATCTTGGTATGATTAGATGGCTAATTATAAATATTTGTATTTAGCTAGCTTCTTATTATTTGGTACTCATAAAAATCAGAATCATTAGTTTTTAAGCTAAAACATTACTGAAGTATTACAGATTGATCAAGGCCACATCTTTGGCAATCTTTGACCATGCCGAGTACTAGAGAATCACTCCCGGAAATCACTGCCATTGTCCGACACGCATCATATATATACTAAGCACACGCACCGCAGTAACATACGTACATGATTGCAGTATGTGGGCTTCGGCTGGATACAGGCTTGAATCAAGGCTACCTATTACATACATGTATGATGCTCTCTGATGATCTGCATGATCACCAGTTATCAGTGTTATTTACTCAAAGCATTCGTGAAATGTATTAAAATTGTACATCCCTTTAATATGTGTGCTTGATATTACATCTTGGTCCAAACAAATACATTAATCCATGATAACATCATCCTATCTGATTAGGTCATAATCTCAATAGCACAGCAAAGTAGGCATGTGTACCTGTTTGTTTTAGTTTGTTTGTAAAACAAAACAGAACACAGACTGAATATGTTATCTGTGTTGAGTACTCATCGGCTCATCCCAACTCAATTCCACTTCATGCTGACATGATCAAACAAGCAATTGATGATTTTCCGATAACATTGGGGAGGATGGGTTAGTGTAGTGGTCTTCTCACTTGCTTTTCTCAGCAATGCAGCCCCAGTTCAATTCCTGGCGTTGCCTCATGTGAGTTTGGTTTCCGTGTTCGCCTCGCAAGTTTTTCCAGGTGCTCTGGTTTTTCCTCCTGCTTCTAAAATGGGACCTCTTCCCATATCCCGCCCTCCCATCATATTCAGTTGGCATCCCTTCTCTGGGGACTATTGGGCTTTGCCATGGTTTGGCTTTTGGCCAAATGTTTTAAATAAAATAAAATTGTCAAATTTGACAAAATGGCTTTCTTTCTATTGTCACACCATACACCTGTATTATGTGTACTGAGGCTTGTTACCACTTTATGGCTTTGAATATGTGGCAATTGAACTGAAAAGGAATAGTCAATTCACATCCATACAAACAAGTATGAATGGTATTTTGCCTTGATATCAACTCACTGGGTTCACCACCTGACGATTAAAATGAGGCCATTCAATGAAATGAACATAATGCATCGTATTTGGCAGATATCATGACAGTTCGTGAAAAACAAGACTAATTGTGTTTATACCTGTTGTTGACATCGATATTTTTATAGGAAATACAATTTTACAGCATCCTCAATCAATATTTTTCATTTTTTTCTCTCTGTTGGTCGTGCATGTTTTAGTAAGAATAGAAATACTGTAACAGTAACATACAACAATCCACAATGACATCAACATAATTATTTCATGAGCTCTATTTAATGTATGCAGTTGCTTTGTCTTTTCTTGCATGTCAATGATGAGGGAATGGAAGTTGCAAGTTTATCTACACCTGATATTTCAGAAACAAGTGCACATAGATGACATAATAGAGTCAGTGTTCCTTTAATCTGCTTGTTTCACAATCTGCAACTGGGAATTGCACTGTGTAGGTGTTACTTCCGATGTTAAAAGTTCAATGAAAGGAGATATTACAGCAGCAGCAGCAGCCACACAGCTAGCTCAAGCTGTATACAACAATACATTGCCTCCACCGCATCTCTTCATGTAGCTCTATAGGTACATAACATGATTTTATATGATAATCTTCAGATAGCCACATTGTTTAAATTAAACCATATGTTTCAATTTCAATACACTCTAGTGATGCCCTAACATCCTTATCCTGCCAAATCAAATTAATATGAATATGGGAAAACGTCTTGCTCTACATCCATACCCGCATTCACTTGTACATGAAGCTACATGTACATAGGCCCTTCATGGGTAATTATCCTGTTTTGTTTTAGCAGTTTTATTTATTTTTTATTTATACCCCATTTTGCTAATTTTGTAGTCATGCATACTGTTTTTGTTTTCATTTTGGTGAGCTTGTTTATTTGTTTTGTTTGTGTTTCAATGCTTGAATTAGACTTAGAGTTGTTTCAATCATGCAGAAAAATTTCCATGCCAGTGCTTTGAATTTCAGTTCAAAATTTTCAGTGTTGTCTACACAAACAAAGCAGAGGTAATAGGGTCTGTGGGCATTCAATGTCACCCATTTCAAACATGCATTTTCCTATGTACTGTATTTAGTAAAAGTTGACTGTTTCTGCTAAAATGCCACGTTAATTTGCTTGAAATAGTTTTTGCGGATATGAAAATGAACTATGCCATGAACTTGTGTCATGACATCCAGCTAGCTTCACTGCCCGATTGCTATTTTGGATAGACAAGAAAAGTCCTGACATAACATCAAAGCTATTTTAGACCATCATACATGTACAAGTAACATGTTCCAGAATTGTTGCAATCCTTCTCAAAAAAAAATTATGGTGAATGAACACTGGCGACCATGATTTCTTTACTCAAGCAAAGACAAGCATGGCATACAAGCACTGGACTATGATATATGCAAATTAAACCTAATAATACATGCACTCGGCCAAAAAACAACAAGCAACTGATTTTTGACCAACAAGAAAATCATGCTTTTTTGGTGATCGAGAAACTTAATTGGTCAAAAAGCGCAGTCCAACGTATGAATTTAGCTAATTTATCTCAATGCACATTACAAATCCTGTTGTCTCACTTGTGTGTACAAAAGGTCAACCAGCCTCATTTTTACAAACCAACAAAAACACACTTCTGTTAGAGTAAGATCATAATTTACGAACATCAAGCTTGATGTACCCCGGTACAGCAAATAATGCCGAAGGATTTTGAAAGTGTCAAAGTAAACACAAGAACTAGATGCTCGCCAGCAACAGGTATAATGTACATAACACAAGTCATGTTTCATTTAACTTGAAAACACTGAATATTGAAAGAACCAAAAGAATCAAAATCTTTGAAAGCAACCTCGCACACATGCCAGATTAGGTACGGTCTGTAGAAGACATTTTGTGTTCACTGAAAGACGGCCATAAATAACATTTCAGCTATGCACCAGCAACATTTTCCTACTGGTGTTTTTCATTGCTGAATTCTGCACCAACGAGGTATTCAAAACATGGTCTTTATCCTATGGTCTTTATCTGTTGAGAAGATCTTTGATGGCCAGAATGACTGACACTTGACCCCACTTCAGCTAAGGGCATATCCTGTCTTACACATACTAACCTACAACTGACAATATTCTGTCAATCAATCTATTTATGTCTGACAATCAACCATCAACTATGTAGGTCTGCATCTACCATGTATTATAATGATTAGTACCAGAACTCCGTAATCAAACAAATTAAAGCAGCAGATTACGATATTTGAAGGAGGGATTCTACTTCTTACCTTCATGGATCTAGAACTTGCCAATCATGTTGTATAAGCCAAGGACATAAGAAATTGTCCCTTTCCCATTGCTGACTCTACCATGAAAATAACAGGAAGCATGATGGCCATCAATCTTAGAGGGAGGGGAACAGGGGACATACCGCCACACACACATTTTGGCAAATGAGCCACATTCTGACAATTCAGGCCAACTATCTCCACCCCCTTGTCAAGACAGATTGACGCCACTGACAGGAAGAACAATCTGCAGAATCTTCCAACTGCTTCTTTCCCTAAAATAAAATGATAGACTAACAATATAACATGGACATAATTCTATGAGTAGCGATGAGTTAATTGATAGTAAGAAAATATCTCCATCAAAAATCTGCTATCTTTATCGACTAACGACTTGAGCAAAGCGGTATCCGACTCCATTTTGTCAAACACATGTAACCAACTCCTTCATGCTACGTCACATCACAGCGGGATGAGGAAACAGAAGCCTGTAGCCTCAGGATGTCAGGTTTATAATCGATCATTATTCTGCCCGAGTAGTGATGAGCATGAACATGTGCACAGTGCGTAGGCCTACATACTTCCATCAGTCACTCGTCAGAAATTAGTCTCATCCAGCTTTTAATAGTGGGTAATGATCATCGCTTTCCCAAATATTAACTAGAGGCTGGTCACAAGGAAGGATACTGATCTTCCTGTAGATTGGGGTCAGAGGTGTGGTATGTTTCAATGAGGGAAAAGAACCATTACAACAGGTGCATCCGCAATTTTCTTAGTGTTAGGTCAGCTCTAAGTGAAAAATTAAGATCTTAATTTAGGCCTATATCACATCATAACAAAATGCATCCCAATGAATGAAATATGACAAGGATAAAACTCCTACATGATTTGACCATATTTGTTCCACAACACATGCAAATGTCCGTAAGAGAACAATTCCTTGTAATGTCTTCTACCAGGTGACAGCTTCATAAGTCATATTGCATAATTGGTGCTAAGCAGTAAGAATTTTTTTTTTTTTTTACAGAGGACATACAAACGAACAAACGGCAACTTGGTTTGGTCTTGTGCAAGTGCACAAACCAAACCAAACCAAACGTGGACCTGGACACATGGATGTCTCTCAAACCAGTCTCCTTCACTAGCTATGGTCAAACTTGTTATCAAAATGTAATATAGATAAACATAGCTGTCTAGTTTGCTGGGGGAAATATCCTCAAAATGTCAAACCACAAAGAATTCATTTTGAAAAATATTCATGAATATGGATGGTTTAAGCCTGCCATACTAGTCTTTGTCAAAGACCTTCTTAGCCATACATGCTCAAGCAGAATATGATAGATGGCGCACGGTGCTGGCCCAGGTAGCCAAAGCCTTGTTGAAAGGCTACTGCCATACATGTATGAACATCGGACACTCTTGAACGACTGTGCTCTTGAACTAACCCACCTGACCACCAAATGGGTACCCTGGAAAACGGAGAAGAAAACGGAAGAAAACACCCCCAATTGCCCATCTACACGATTGTAGCCCCAGCATAATGCCGATATAAATTGTGTTAATTTTGTGTGATTTTCGTTAGTATGCATGCAAGGTAGTGAAGGTACTATGATGGGGAAATCCCTTTTTCTCTTTTATTACACCATGTCTAGATGTATAAATGACAAGGCATCACCAGGAGTTGTAAAACAGCAATTAAGATGCACATAAGAATTACTGTAATCAAGTAGCGCAGACATCCCAATTCACAGTAGGCCTATATTACAGAACATTTATTGTGGACTTAATTGCAGTTACAAGAAGAAGAAAAATGTAGCGACAATTTTCCGGCAGTGGAAAGAAAAGGTTGAAAAGAACAAAGCACCAAATGAGCTACATGTAGCAGCCTTTAATAAAAACCTCATGAAAACTACATGCACATATCTTAGGCAGCAAAGTTTCAAGCGTCATAAATTTAAGGTGTTATACATTTTTTAATTATTAAAGACTAAAACTTGAAACTGTTAACTGCAGGTCTGGAAAAAAATGTTCCTTGCCCAGGAATGTAGATAAATTTCCCTCCAACATATATCAGGATTTCCCACCATTTCTTATGTATTTCTTTATCCAATAAAAAAAGCTTTATTTCCCTCCAGATTACCAAATTTCCTGAGAATGAGATTCCTGAAAACCCATTTTTTTTCAGGCCTGGGTTAACTGAAAGCTGCAATATTTCATTGCACAAACTTTAATATTTTCCAACAATTGTCTTCAAACAAGTTTCCTAGTATTAGTAATGTTACACTTTCACGGGGGTCATCCCTAAACCTGTGGATCTTGATCTTCAGAACAATTGGTAAAGGTACCCTATCACATATTTGCGTTCTCTGGCAGCCCATACAGTAAGAAACACAAATGCATACAATGTAGAGTATAGTACTACAAGATTGTACTAGCATTCTGAGGATGATTTCAATTCTTTCATCACCAACCTGATTGATAGGACTAAACAGAGGAAACAGCACACTTCCTGAGGAGCTCAATCTTCTGAATCATATTCTGAAGACAAGCGTGTAACTCCAAGATTTATACTATTGGATCCATATAAGAAATCTCAAGATTTTAAGTCCCACCACAACTTCTTCAGGTCAGATTTAATAAACGGATTGTGAGTTTTTACACGTCATGATGCATCACTGAAAGCTTAACGTTTTTAAACAAAATATATCTTAAGCCTAGGGAATTCATCGACAAGGGACCTGTGTCAACTTATGGGCAGCATGTCAGAAACTTGACAAAAATGTTGAGTACATTTTGGTATCAACATGATTTCAGCATATTTATGCTGCTTTAAACTGCAACTACCGAGAGCTTCAAACACCATTCTACATGCAGGTCTATAACTAAAGATAAATGCAAATGTCTTACATCATGTACATACACATTATGTAGGCCTACATAGTAAAAGGCAAAAAAAGAAAGAAAAAAGATTGGTGTTGAAGTGACATGTTACGATGGTCTTCTCTTGTCAGTCAAGTAACAGCAGGATGATAAGTGCTCTCCAGAAAATGACAAGTTTGACAACTGTAATTAGCTATGTCCTGTTAATGAAGGTACTTTTTAATTGAATTTACATTTTTGCTACTCACTGGGAAATGAATTGCAAACTCTTCTTAGTACAAGGCAGTGTCCCTCAACTTTCGTTTATAATGAAGCGCAAGACATGCAAAAATCATGATTTTACTTTGTAGTCTTCGAACAGCTCAAAATTAATTTGTTTCCTTTATACCTGCAATATGACACTCACTTTAATTTCTAATTTAGCAGTTGCATACACTAGGATTCAAAACATTCTCATCTATTAGTGCACAGTTCTTTAACCCCAATACATTTGTACATTTATTAAATGACCTTTGAAACTTTGGGTACAAGAACTCATCCTCTGCAACTTGAGGTCAAATTTTGCATTGATTGTTTAATTGAGGTTATTGGACTATGCAATTGGGATGAGGCAATTGTAGTCCATAGTGATATCAAAGCTTCAAGGTGACCAAGGCATACCATATAGGCCTTCGATGTAGAAGCCTATACACATACAGAAGTTTGAGAATCCCCTCTGACCTAGTCACGGCGAGTGTCTACAGGCCGACATGTGACTATTGTCTAATTGGAAGAAATTAATTAAAATTGCCATGTCTGTCCACAAAATCATGTCTGCCACATATTTTTCTCATTTCAAATTAGTGTATGCAATAGCCTGAAATGTGGCATGCACATGACATATCAGACACAGTATAGACACATGTACAGGTGTGTCCTAGACTGACCTACTTCACCTGTATGACATAACCTCCATCTGACATCAACTCCATGCTGTCCATGGCACCATTTTGTCTCTAAACCCTACAAGTTCAGTTGCAATCTTGCAAAATGCTGTTCAGAATTAAAACCAGGGTGCTAGTTTTGCTGATTTGTTGAAGAGGACTTAAAGCAAATGTGCACCATTAAAATAGTGCAATTGCATCTACTATCAGCAAGAGCCTTGCTCTAGAAGACACAAGCAAAATCTGAAGAGAAAAGACAATTGTCCAGTGCTAAGTTCAACAAATAGCCCATCTTTTTCGATGACCCTTATAACTACGCGACAGTGAAGTGTTTACATTTCAGTAGGCAAGCCTTCTATCTCAGAATAAATTTGAAGACATCTTCAGAGGAAACTGAAAATAGATCATGGCTAGATAAAAACATACCAGGTGAAAAAGGTCATAACAACCCTATAGGCCAAATTAGTTATCTGTGGATATGAAAATGCAGGAGAAACATTACAATTTCCACTATTGGCCGGTTTAATATGTGTAGGCCTACACCATGCAAACAAGGATTGGTTGGAGAACTTGATCTAGTTGGTTGATATAAATCATGGATCCATGCAACTTTCAATAAAATTAAGTTCGAAACAAGTACTATGTAGCAGGCCAATATGCCTACGCATGTGCTACGACCACACTATGTGATGTGATCAAGCAAAATCAGTCGCAGGTCGGAAATATTGATTTTGAGATATAGCCAAACAAAAGTATTTCCTTTTTTTTTCCTATTGTTTTGGAAACTCTCTACCTGCTCACATCTTTTGAACTGGTTGTCCAAATTCAATGCAGTTTTCTGCAAAATGTAAGCTTGGCAAATGATGTTTACAATACTATAAGAAACTTAAATTGAATATGTCTGACTGATCTTGCTTGATCACACCACATAATGTACACCACATTATTGCATTGGCCTATGTGCCTGCTTCACTTTTTGGGTAGAGAACTTGACATGTGCACTCTGTTGTCTATACCAAAATATGAAAATCAGTGGATAATTTTACATTGAGGGTCCTTCTGTTTATTCTTTCCAAGGATTTTACCTCCTGTAATAAAATAATACACAAAGGGATAACCCTGTGTATAAATACAGGCAATACTAGTCCTTGATGAAATATGGTTTCTTTGTGCTATTGAACCAACAATTGGTAATAATGTACACACACCATCTCAAGTTGCTGACAACACCTTTGACCCATAATGTATGACCAACTGCATTCTTGAACTTGTAGCCAACTTCTATAGCTGATTGTGACTTAGAAAAAACAAATAAACAAAGTAAACATAACTGTCTTGTGTCCCTCAGCACCACCCATCACTGACAGCCCACATAACACTTTTTATGCTGGAAGTTTGTTTTGGCAAGTCTAGAAAACTTGCCATATCTGTCACTTGCTACTGGGCCATTTTACCCTGTATTAACAATTTGCTGCCATTGGTAGCTTACATACCCACATTAGTGATAGACATGGGAGCCAGGGAATTTTTTTTTAAACTCTAGTAAACACAAAGCGACAATATTGTTCCTCCATCACCTCAAATTATTCATGCACCTAGAACATGCAGAAAGGTTAAGTAATTTTCTTAAAGAAAGGTCAACACCCTGTGTAGGGAGGGATAGAACCAAGTCCTCGGCGAACCTATTATTACGCAGTTTTGTTTTTACGCATGAAAAGAACCTCAACAACCTATGGCAAGCACCGCCATTGTCCGCGAAACAGGGAGCCATTTTTTGGCAACCACCTGTGAGTTTTTAATACTTAATTGCTGGAATGGAAGTGAATACATACAAGCGAATCAAGTTGGAGCTATGAAAGCGCTCACTGACCCACAAGGTAACTGCCCCAGAGGTGTGTTTCCTGTTTCTTTTGTTGTGTGCTTTTTTATGTATCCAGAGATTGAACCTTTCTATTCACACCAAGAGTGGCGGGAGTTCAAGGGATAATAATAATACCAAATTAAACCAGAAAGTGCGACAATTCTTACATGCAATAAAACAAATTTTCAATTTTAATTATAATTATATGCTCAACATGTCCTCCAAATAATGAAATAAAACCAAACCCTGACTTGAGCAAAGAAAGAAACAAAATCAGACCACTTTCAGAATCTGTGTCAAACATTTCATCAAAATTGCGAAACATCCTCTGTCAAACTTAATCATATTATGATACAAAAATTTGTGGCATACAATGGTTAGGCTTTTTTGTTGGCAGCACATTGGTGCATTTGATGCATTCTAATTTGGGAAGGGCACGTAGAGGCCAGGCCACAGTTTGTAAAGGGTGTGTTAGTCCATACCTTGAAGGCAAGTTTTCACCGCACATTTTCTTGACTGATTTTTCCTTCTTTTCAGCTTTTTACACCAAAATATAGTAAGTCGGGTTGGGTTTGGAAGCTAGAGGGTATGGAAATGAACAGGCATGAACCTGGCAGCTTGAGGGGTTGCTGGTTAACCAAAACAGGTAATAACAATACCTAGCATTCTAACTAGTTAGCCTATTAGTTCTGGCAAAGCAATAGGATTGAGGTGTTTCACAAGCCCACAACAACATAAAGGCCCTGACCTGTGTAGAGAAAATTACATCCTTAACAAATGACTCCAAAAAAAGTGGAAATTCATTTGACCTGCAGTTTGCCGCAAAAAAATGAGGTTCATCTGAATCACCAAACCACGCTAACTAACATCAAATTGTCAAAACCATGAACAAACTTGACAAAATTCATGAAACATGAAAATTTTTAAAAAGCCTTGTGTAAATTGTGTGTGCATGCAAAGAAATGTTTATGTGTGTGAGTGGGAATGCACATGGGGTAGGTCGCTGGGTACACAATACACATGTGTATGCATTGACATATATTCAAAATGTAATTAAACAATGTCTTTTTATAGCAAAATTTCCATGTGTATACTGAACAATTATGCTCACCAAACTTATGTATGAAATGTTTAAATGTCATTGCCATAGTAGGCTTATAATGTGGCAAGCCACATTTCCACCTAATAATCCTCTATTTCCTACAAAATCACATACCAGAAAGGACAGGCAATGATTTCAAGCAGAATTGAAACAATTGTCCTGAGACCTATCACCATGTATGTACCAAACAAACTTTTGGTTTTCGCTGAGATCTGAGGCCATGTGAACACTACCACTAGTCCACTACTGTACAAATGTGTATCAAAATGATTGCTACAAATAGTACAATTCATTTCTGATGTTAAATTGAAAGCCTGCTTCTTCCTAATGCAGCATTGATGAGTTTTATAATCTCGTATGATATTAGACTAGATCTACAAATTGGGTGCATCAAATGTTGCATTTTGATGTGGCAATCTTGTTCATAATCACTAGAAACTGCATGGGGAACAGTCATTTTGATATAGCCTGTATTCATTGTGTACATTGCCTACAAGAAATCCATGCCATCCTTTACCTCAGCACTCCAGTAATTGCCACTTCCTGGCAGGACCCTAACCTCGGATGTGATGACGCTACATCGGCCGGCCCGCCGGTAACATAGTGTGTAAGAACAAATTACTTGTGTAGGAAAACTTTGATTTAGATTGCTTCCCTGCTGTATTTTGTTTAGGGTTTACATACAGATTCTTTGCATCGACATCAAAACAAAACTGTCTACTGTTTTTAAGACTAACGCAAGAGCGAGTGGCCTAGTTGTTTGAAAAAAATAGCACTTTTGTTTGTAATAACACCAACTGAGTAGGAAAGCACCAATTACAGACAGTTATGCAGCGTTATAAAAGCTAATATCACCCAATTTCAGCAGCGGGTCATTCATTTAAAACTCCCTATGATATCTACCTTGCTGTCAACACACCAGAAGCTTTTAGCATCAAATTTGTTACAAAGGTTCAAAAGAATATTTCTCAAAAAACAATTTGTTCTTTTCTACATGTTAATATATATTTTAGATCTTATCACATTGATTAGTTAACCTTTGTTCAATGTAAAGTGGAAAATCATCCTTTGTAACTGGCTGAGTGGAATTAGAAATTACGATAACCTCCTAGTATGATTCAACTTTGGTTAAATAATCACAGACCCATACACAAACATAGATACATACATGTAATGCTCATTTCAATAAGCCTCTCTCAAACTTGTTTGGTGTGGACAAGAATATATATATTCTACAGTATATTTACTTGCAGCAAGTTGGTGATGTCAGAGCACTGAGGCAGCTGTTTCTTGTGCGTATCGATGTAGCGTCTTTAGACGTGCGTATGTTTGTGCGAACGATCACGATTTGAAGCTGTGCCCAATGAAATGTGCACTGATGTCACTAAATCGCCAAGAGTAAACTTACTATAGAACTCCCATTTGGTAAATAACACAACATTTTGTTATCCTTCATCTTGTACATTAAACCAATAAGTTTTATCATGCAGACAATATTGGGACAATTACCTTCTATTAATTCCTGAATGGCCCGTTTAAATCCCCTATCAAATGCTCTCGCATCTGAAGGGGACCTAAACGTTAACCCAAACTTTTCATCGTCTGGCGTCCGCCAATGCCGGAATGTGGGATCAACTTTGTTGTATTCTACATCTTTCCGGAGTTGACATTCAAGCACTCTCTGTAAGAGAAAAAAACAAGAAAAAAGTTTAACATATTGAAATCAAAACAAATAAACACACATGTTTTAACAATATTAGACATCTCGATGCCTGATGACATTCAACTCTCTCAAAACAATATTTTAAAACACAATCACAAAAAATTTGCACTTGGGTGGCAAAAGATTTGCTGAAAATCTTGGAAGGTCCCAGTTGCAAACCAAATAACATATCATACTCCCACTACCCCCCCCCCCCCCCCCCCCCCACACACACACCCATATTTTAGTGTAAATTGCAGATGGCAAAGTTCTGTACAGAACAATGAAAGTGTGGACAGTGATTTCTCTTCTATTAATAATGATGTGTACTATGGACATTTTCAGTCATTGCTAATATATAGGCCCCCTATATTAAAAGTTAGTCTATGGTTGAAGGTGTGAGAACAAGAGGTACTTCTTTGGAGCCAATTCCCCACACCTGCACAGACACCCCCACACAGTAACAGCCAACTATTTCCGTTATTTAGATTTTGGAAAATGTTATCATAGTCTTCTCCATAAATAATACACAACATGGTAATGTGCACCCTACACAATGTACATGTATCAGTATCACATAGCATCTCATCACTTCTGTGGAAGGTCATTTCCCTTGACCTTTGCCACAGCAGAGAACAAGTTCAATGGTACTGCACAGGTCAATATTTATGGTCTTGAAATTTATGGATCATTTTGTGCTGGTATCAATTTGTCAAAGCAATTTCTCAGGAAGGGGAAACTTTGCAGCAATTTTTCAGGATCAGTGGCTTGCACTTGGATTCCAGTGGGATGATTTTCCTAAACATATACATTTTCAGATTTAAAATCACATCCTAGCCAGGCACTAACTCAATTGATGTTTGGAAGTTTTTCTTTCCGAAAGTTTGTTCCTGTTAATTCAAGTCGCCAATTCTTTTCTGCTCCGTGCTCATGATCACGTGATCTACATTGTTTGAAATATTTTGCAGCTATCTAGGGTGAAACCTTTCATTACCATCCTTCCAACCTTTCATAATAATGTCTCCTTATTAAAGGCAAATATCAGTGCAGTGAGTGCACAAAATGCATTCCTCAAAGACTTATACATGTCTGGGTCCAAGTCTTCTTTGCCATCTTGAATTGCATTTGAATATATCATACAGTTATTCAATCATACAGTTGTTCATCACAGCGATGCGGCGCGTCGTCTTTTACCAGGTTTAGCTGCCCGGTATAATGGGCAGACGCGAAGTTGTTTGATGAACAACGGTGAAACATGATTAATCCCTTTCAACAACGAAAAGAAGCTAAAGATCGTATAATTCACGATTATTTCAAAAATGTCTGTTAATCATTGTCACTAAGCTTTACAAAAACTTCGATGATTTCTCTGTTAATACCATCATAAACTACAGAATAAAACGGCAAAATTTAGCCGCTATCTGAAAATACTGAATTCAACTTGTAGCTTGCATACGCACAAAGGTTCCAGGCATGACGAATTTTACGCTTCTCCCGCTCATAACGCGTGTCTCGCTTCGCGTTCAATAACGCTAAAGTAAAAGTTTCATCACGGTTTAACAACGGTTGGCTCCTGTACAAAGGTATTAGAGGAGTTGTTGAATACATGATTTACCATATGTTTACAGTATAATGGGCAGAATTTATTCAAATTATGAGCAATTAACACCGACATTCAAATTTTGACTAGACAGTGACCTAGTAACTAAAATCCAGAGCTCATTTAAAATGCAGCGTGCTTCCATAATATTTTCTCACATTACAAATTTGTGAGTAAGGATGGATACATGTACAATGCAAGAATTTTAAACCATCTAAAAACACACTACATGTACATGACCCATTAGTGGTTCATTCCCAGATTCATTTCACTTCTTTATCATTCAATTGACTTAACATTTTCCCCCATGTCTGAAACTTAATGAACGATATATATTATTTTGTACATTGTAATTTTGCGTGTCTACTGCCTGAAGCTCACAATCCACTTCACACTACATCTTATACTGTACACAAGACTTGTTGCACACATTATGATAAATGATGTGGATTTGTCTTTCACTGTCGTACATCATGTACATGTATAGATTTGAAATGTGAAAAAAATGGCAGGTAGTGTTATACAGTTTACACAGAAGATTTATTTGTATCCTGATGATGATCCACAAAATTGCTTTTTTTTTAAATTAACTTTGATTGAAGTTTGAAGCACAAGTACAATAATTATTAATGTTTCAACTACATTTGGGCCTATAGTCCTATATACGTGTCTGGTAATCTTACTGGATGTACAATTGTACATTTCATTTCGACTCAGACCTACTTTCACATGACTTATCACTACCACTGGCAGTTGAACCAACTTGTCAACCAACCTGTGGTTTTGTTGCAATAATTAGTCAAAACAGATTTCATGCCATTCAGGTAGGATAAGAACAAAAGGAAGAAAATTGAAAAGGCGGAAATGACAAAAGGACCAGATTACTCAATTCAAAAGCAGACTGAATATCTTATTTTTGGTTTCTGGTTCCAGTCTACAAGACAGGTACAAAGGCAAGTTGGCAATACGTACTGAACATAATAGAAGATTGTGATTTTGGAATTGACAATGGCTATGCCGGTTCACTAGTAGGCCAAATGAGCCTTATGGCGCCATGACCAAACCATTTGCTTTACTGTCTAGAGTGTCTTTACATGATCAATTTTAGCTTTGATCAACTAGAATTCATCTGACAAACATAACACAATAAAACTGCCATTACGAAGATTCATTAAGTAGGCCTATATACTTAGTAATTGAAATGAATTGTACCATTGTGCGTTTATTTTATACTAGTTTTGGTAATGAAACATATCATGTGATTTTATAAAGTGTAGATTAAATTTTGAACACCTGTGCAATGCACAAAAGTCTATGGTTTGCATGCATAAATTATAAACTGCATACAGGTACGTAGTACCGGTACCTGATCTGAGCATGTACTTTTATTTTTAGCATATTAATTGATGATATAAATATTCAAGAGAGAATAAAAAATAAATAAACCAAAAACATCTTGATGGGTAATTAAAGTGCTTGGGATACGAATTAGGAACCCTTGCCCAACAATACTCAATTTGGGATGTTTTTTGTTCTTTTTCATGTGTGGGGGTAGGTAGGTGCACTGTGTGTGCATCTTTTTTTTCTTTTCTTCTTTATGTGTGTTTGTTTTGTTTTGTTTATTTAATTGTGCTTGTTTACTATGACACAAACCACACAGGTGCATGTATAATTATCATATTGATGCTGAAGCTTCTTTTCATATCTCTCCAAGTAATCTTTCCAGGGAGTGGTTTCATTGAGCCCAGTTAATCATGCATGCACAAATTGCCCAAACATTCCATGCATATAATTCAGATGAATGCAAAAACTTATTTTCCGCACTGTTAATTAATGCAGCAGTAATTAATAGCGAGGGTGTTTTTCCTACGCCATATTTTATTCTGGCCTCATTGTGAGCCTGTTGTACATGTTCATTCCATGTCCAAAATTTCAATGTCTATCAATTATGTAGATTTAAAAATGATATGACATATAATAGATAAAGGTACAGGTAGAACACTAAACAAATGTAAGCATGCATACTTATCCTTTCCTATTTTAATTTTATTCATTATAGTATATGGACACACAAAATTTACATTTGTGCATGCGTGCTGCTGATTATAACCAATCCAATCATGATGAATGAACAGATAAGTTATAACTTACTGACATATTCATTTATTCACTCACTGCCAAAAACAAAACACTGGTTTGAAAACCTGCATGTAGGCACAACCTGCAAAATTATTGGTAGGTATCCAAGTTTTAAAAATACTTTTAAATAGCCGAATAATTGAAAATCCGCATGTATGAGTACAATTGTACAAGGATTATAGTTTTTAGTTTCAAAACATGGGCGCAGAGAACAAATGGCAGGTACAATATACTAGACGTGACACCACGAATGGATATGTGTATGTGTGGGTGTGGGGACTGTGGTGGGGGTGTGTGTAATGTCACCACATTTGCTCTCAGTCCAAGGAGTCCAGGTCCAAGCATGCATGTCACACATGCAAGGCAGGACTAATTAAATTATGTATGTGTATGTGTCACATTGCACACCAAAACATTCCTTGTCAACTCAATTTGAAGCCATATTGTAACATTTCCATAAAAAGTAAATCAGTATTCCATTTCCATAAAATGTTAGCTTTTACTGTTAGATGTCCCCTTTTAATTTTGAGATGAACAACAAAGATTTAAGCAAAGAAAATTGGAATTTACTACCAGCACTATGGCATGGCCCTTTGATGTATGACCAATTGACCGTCCTGCACACCATTGTACGTTACTGTGTTATGAGCATCACATAATGTGTTTGACTAATATTTAAATCATAAAATTAAACAACGGCTGCGTTTTATTCAAAATCTTGTATTTTGACAAAACTACGGCACATAAACTCTTGATTTTAGCAGGATATTAATTTAATCAAATACATTACAATCGAATAAAGAACAGAATTTTGAAAACTATTGAGGCTATCTTTCCCAGCAAAATGTTACAATATGGCTGTGTGTTAAGTACACTTGTACATTTTGCATCATATCAACTGAGAGACAACTTTCCCTCTTTCCTTTTCCTATTTTCGCACTTTAAAATTCTAGCATGAATTTAATACCTTACAAGCAATAATGTACACATGTACATGTATGTATATCCTTTCAATGAGGTTGAAAGAGAAAACTGGAGACCAGAGGGTGAACATAACAATAGATTGCTCAATTAAGGAGTTCATATTCAGGTCACCTTCCCCTCACTATCTAAAAAGATAGACAAGGAGGGAAGGAGGGGAATATTGACCTTAAAATGAACCTTTATATTAGAAAATTACATAGCCTGCATGTTTTATGCAATTTACTAAAGTACTGCATGTATTTAAAATCTTGTAAATTACCAGCCATGTTGAAGGTTCACTATGTCAAAGGTTCGCAATGTTGAAAGTTTGCTATGTCAAATATGAAATAACGATTATGGAAACAAGGTTAGCTAGGGTTAGGATTTGGGCTGGTTTAGGGTAATGGTTAAAGTTCAGGTTGAGTTTAGATTCCACATACATGTGGCCAACCTTTTTATTCCATATTTCGCATTGTGAACTTTTGACATATATTATTAGAATGTTAACCTAGAAATGTTGTTGACTTCCCAGTGGTATAACACTGTCTCTCCATTTAGTATGTCTTGTCTCAAGTTGAGAGTAACGCCATGTTGGATTGGCAGATTCAAATTGCACATGCTAACCTAATCCCACTGGGTGTATTCACACACGTAAAAGGGTGATTTGTTTGAACTGGCAATGCAACCGCGTAAGCACACTGATTCGAACCTGCCACATCATGGTGTTGCTCTCAACTTAGACGAGACACACTATAGCTCCCCTTGGTCATGTGCAATCCTTCATAACATTATTGCCCAGGGGAGCTAATGAAGATGAGGCTTTGTGGCACTGAGCCCTTGATATTATATCAAGTACGGTACGTACTGTTAGAATTTTCAATCTCCAAACAGGGAGGAGGGAACTCAACAATTCTCAATTATAAAATATCCATGTGAATCTACTTATTTTCTATCTTTTCCCCCCATCTCCCCTACCCCCAGGACGGCAGTGAATGTATCCTGATGAAATAGGTTTATAAATGTTGAAGATACTTGGTGACAGTCAACAGGGTTTGGACGTTCTTCATACCCACTGCAAAAAAAATGCTCGACCACAAAAAGATTACTGTTGTAATACGGTTAAGGCACCGCAAAAGGGTGAAGTGATTTGACAGTACTACATTCCGCAATAGGGCTTGGGCATGTGCTGTTATCTCACCCAGGTGACGATGGAAAACCATTTCCCGTTGGATTTGGTGTGCCGCTCTGCAGTCAATGCTCAAACAAGAGGATCCATTCACTGCCGCCAAAAATAAATTCAATAGCCACATGTTCTGTGCTGACATTATTCCATCATACCCATTAGGACATTTTGAATAAATGGATGTCTAAAATCAAAACCGAACGTTATGAATCCGTGAGGATACAAGTGGAGCTACGTGTTATGGGGAAAAAAAGATCTATGTACATGTAGCATGAAAGTTAGTTGAGACATTGATTTTTGTAGGCTACTGGGGAGTTTGTGGTGATATTTTGATAGCTCATTCGCTTGGTTTCTTGATCTGTCATCACAAACGGAGGTGAACACTCGTAGCATAGCTGGCAAAAGTGCAAATCTAATACTGTCGGATCAGAGTCCACTGTTCATGGGAGCCTGAGGGGAAGGACCTGGCTCGGTCATTGCCTGAACAATGCATCAAGCAAAAATTACCTACCTTCTGTACATTAATACCTTTTTAATTTACAATATGATCATGATCATTCCAAACCGATCATAGGTTAATGATTTTGAACATGCTTTACATCACTTCATGAATTTCTCCAGACTTTATGTGTAAATTTGGAAATAAAAAGTAATTATAACCGATGTCGGGGATTTATTTAGTGAAATTTGTAAATCCCAAATTCACCCTTGTTAATGAGCAGTGCATGCAGTAGCCGTGAATAGTGACACATTGCAAAGTTGCAACTAGTTGATTTAGACAATCAAGAAAATTCACGCAATCCATGAGTCAGCCATTAACACAAGTCGAATTTGAATCAAATTATGTCTTTAAGGGGGTACTACACCCCTGGCCAATTTTGTGCATATTTTTGCATTTTTCTCAAAAATTATAGGGCATTGGTGACAAGCAAGATATGTATATTATAGGGGTAAAGACTACAACTACTGCACTGAAAATTCAGCAACTCAAGGCAAGTAGTTATTGATTTATTGATCAAATATTGGTTTCCCTCATTTTTGACTGTAACTCCACAACTGTTGTCTGTGTTGAAATAAAATTTCCAGTGCAGTAGATGTAGTCCTTGCCCCTATCATATACATATCTTACTTGTCACCAATGCGCTATAATTTTTGAGAAAAATGCAAAAATAGGCACAAAATTGGGCAGAGGTGTAGTACCCCCTTAAATTGGTGTTATGACTTTTTTTTTATAATGATCTACACAACGTACCTACAATCATATCCATCTCCGCCTAAATTACCAAAAACTTGACTTCATAGAATTAACTGAGTTGGTGCTTCATAATT
Organism: Amphiura filiformis; assembly: GCF_039555335.1. Taxonomy (NCBI): domain Eukaryota; kingdom Metazoa; phylum Echinodermata; class Ophiuroidea; order Amphilepidida; family Amphiuridae; genus Amphiura; species Amphiura filiformis. The sequence continues at coordinate 48,065,754 of NC_092632.1, read as the reverse complement.
TCATGTTTGCAAGATCAGAAGCCATTGGGAGGGCAATTTCAAAAGAGTAATGAGCATGAATGCGGTATCATACAAAATTGTGTATGCGGACAAAAAAACATACAAACATAGGCCTTTCTATCAAAAATGAAAAATGCTTATCCTTTACTTTCCTTTCCTTTACACATGGCTAAATAAATAGGTTTTTTTAGTATTCATAATCTTAATCTTTCTGTTTTTTTTATGTTTTTTATTTGTACATCATTTACTTTTCTTTCCTTTCCATGGGGCTAAATAAATACTTGTTTTTAATTTCTTAATCTTTCTGCTGTTTTTTTTCTGTATTTTATTATTTGATAATCTAGAGCACTGTTGTTGTTCAATACACCATGATAGATCTGTATTGGAAAATGTTTTGACCTGGCAACAAAAACCCACATCCTGTCCTTTTGTTACTCATTTCAAAATATTCTGCTTGACTGCAAAATCCTTTGAATATTATATTCATGCTTGCATGATTTTTGGTTAAAGGAAATTAATGACAAAAAAAAATATGTATTGTATGTAGAAAACATAATGTACATGAAATTAGTGTGTGGTTTAAAATGAAATCTAGATTCAAGTTACTGAATTCAATTAATGTTCTAATTATGGAGTGAATATTGCTGGTATGCTGGGTGATTTGGTACAGGTGCAATGTTCGCCAGTTTTTAATTATGAATGTACCAAATCATCAAAGATTTTTTTATCCACTTTCAAATAGCAAAGCAAGTTTAAGGGGAAACGCACACACCTACATTTGTATGTACCCCAGCAGTCAGCACACAATATCCCGTACTTCCAACCGAGGAATCCGAGGACCTTTAACTTAGGATCTATATGTATACAAGGACTTTGTACACCTGAAACTCTGCCTAACCATGGACCTTGTATTCCTTTTAAGACCCTACCCTACATGTAAACTGGCAGACGAGACATTGCCTCTTAAATGCATACGTTGTTTGCTGGTGGGGAAGATACAGATGATGTCTACGGTTGCTACAATGTACATGTCTCCTGCAGGATTCTTGATATCCTGTTATGTGAAGTGTATTTGATCAAATTCCTTGGTTGAAGCTATTTACCAACTTGCATGCACACATACACAAACTACATTGATGTATACTTTGTATCTCGAACACATTTTTCATAATGAGATTGTTTTTCCAAAGTACCGTACTTGGACCATAATAGTACTTTGCCAGGGCTTAGATTTCGTCAAAATCAAAATCCATCATTGTCACTGCACTTACTGTATTGATACAATGAGAGAATTAAGATTCTCGCAACCAAATCTTACGAGAATCGATTGTGATTCTCGTCGAAATCTATGCCCTCTTTGCACATCCAAGTACAGCAACGAAGTTTTACAATAACTTACCGTGGAGTTTTCTGTTGTTGTCCCTACGATCATGTATTCCACTTTTTTGTCTTCTCCGACCTTTTATATATTCCAATGACACTAAATCCACCATTTCCAAGAGGTACCCAGCCCCCATCTTCGCGAGTCATTACTTGCGCACGGACTCGCATAAGTAGGGAATCCCTGCAAGTGAAAGAAAACAGTATTCAATGATTAGATAAAAGTTAAACTTCTTTTAGAAACTTTTTTTTTAAATTTTATAGTACTTTTCAACATAATTTTACTGTCTCAGTTATTTTAAGATATGTTTTGCATTAAGCTAGTTAGCATTATTCTACTATATGGACAACCAAAAAAGGGACCTGGTTGTCTGATGGATAACTACTTTTTGTTTCTTATTTCGAACTATGAGTTCAAGTAACTTACTGCGTGTAATGGCTTTTTTTAGAATCAATTTTGATTTTTGCAAATTAAATTTTTGATTCTCAAACAGAACAAGATTTTTCATTGCAGAGGACCCAAAATCGGGCTCAAATTTCATCTTATTGGGCATTACTCTGGGTTGGAATGTTCAGTATGATGAGGAAATTATTCCTACCAATAGATTGTCGAATGTGATCCTACATTTATCAACCGGCCTTGGATCATTCCCAAATAAAAATCTTTAAAATATATTTTAAAGTTCCAAAGGTTGGGACACAGGAAACACGTTATCATATATATTTGCACAGAGTTCACAAAACCATACCACATTGGTGATAGAAATATGAAATTACATTGCAGTTTGTGTAAATCATGTCCAAGCATTGTGCATACAGTTTGGAGCATAACAAATATTGTTCATAGACTGTACCTTGGATTTTTAAAAGTTGAGTCAAGCTTGGAGTTCAAACTCCACATTAAAGTACCACCTTATCTGATCTTTATCGCCTGATTGAAGCAGACCTTACTTGTTTAATTCCGAATGCAATTTACCTTGCCAGTATACCCTAAATTAAATCAACCATAACCTACTTACAAAACACATTAAATTTTATATTACTATGGCAAAAAAAAAGTTTGTCTCAGAAGCACAGAAGCAAATGAAAAAAAAAAGCTTTTTTTTTTAATCAGAAAGGCTACTCGCCAGCCGACTAGCCCCCTTTAATTTTTTTCTTGTATTTTTGGACTACCTTTTTTGCTGAATTTTCTTATACTTTTTTCCGAATGTATGGTTCTCCCGAGACAAATCTTTTTTTTTTTGGCCTTATTATGTACACACTTTTTTTATAATAAAGTTCTGGAAAAGTTTCCACTCCCCACCTTTGACATTCCCCATCTTTGAGTTTCCGTTCCCCATCTTTGACAGATAAGATCTTGTGATTCACAATGTAACCACAGCTTGATTTCCAGTATTGCAACTCGCCTGGATATTTGAACATTTTTGGGAAAAGGATGATCACAGTTTTGTGTAATCAGTGTCTATATGTACCGGTATTTTAACTCCTTCATAATCCTTACAGACGAAGCTCTCAATCGTGTGCCTATAGCTTGTCCTTCGGAAATCAATTTGTGTCGAAATTCCTTCCCACTTTACAAAATGGATATTACATTACATACAAATGAGATGGATTATTGTTATGAAATACGTCTAGGCATCTTGCAGTAAGGAATTTCTGTACAAACTAGACTTCTGGTAAAGAAACCCAGGATCCACATTATTACTAACAGGCAAACCGGGCAAGCAGGTTCTACTTAACTTCTTTATCAGTTATTTAAAATTTATACACCTGTACCAATGTCTTATTTACCAATATCAGCCCCTGGTCTGTACCTATTGATACTTGAAGATGGCATTTGAAGTGAATTCATGCTCAACTATGTTAGACATTCATTCATATACCGGGTAATTGTAAAATATTGAGAATTTCGCACACACATTAAGATTTTCATGTAAAGCTGAAGGTAAAACAAAAACTTTGTATAAAAGTTGGCATGCATAGGATAGCGCTACATGTACAGCTCATCTCTCTCAGCAGTGAGCATGAAAAGGTCACCTGATGCAGCATCAACGCAAACAAGGGAGGAAGACCCCCTACGTGCAAATCTCTCTCACAATCTGAAACCAAATCGCAGTGGAGGAAGCATCATGCCCTACTAGGATGGTAAACTTATGTCGTTAGTTGAGTCGACTGTTCAAAAGACATCTACATTGTATAGTTGACAAGTTATACAGATAGGCCAGGCTTGTGATAGTTGTACATACGTACAAGTATTTAGGCATATTTAACTTTAATAGCCAATTAGGCAATTACGCTACAGGTGCCATGGTGCATGAAGAGTATTTCACGATTCTAACATCCTCTTTTTAATGGTATGTTTCAGTAAATATTCATAAAAAGAATTTTCCCAAATTTCAGTTGGTTTCAATTTTGTGTAACCCGAGTTATGCATGATCATTACATACGTACGTACATACATACAATTGTAGGCTCCATTATCCATAGGCCAATACATTGTAATTTCTTTCTGATCTACTTCTAACATTTCGATTTCAACACAACTTTTATAATATTTTTGCCAAGTGAATGAATAGATCGGAAAAAAAAAATCTGGGGGACGAGACTGTGGATCACGAAATGCCACTTTAATATTATGACCACGTAAAAATTGTGTGCGTGTTGTACATGTATACACAGTGTGTACACTGTGCAACACTTGTGCTAACATGCCTGGACAAATGTTCATTTCCCAGGATGATACGCCAAATTTACCACGTAGTAGTAGCAATATTTCAAATAATTTCTGATTTAATACGAACAAGTTTTCAAGTTAGGCAATTCTAATCTCAAGTCAATTTACAGTAGAACCTGTTGCCTTTATACATGTACTTGCATATTTTTTACAGCAGACAGAAAATAGCCAGTATGGTACTTGTACCAATACTACATTTATAATTATATTTAGCAGATAGAATTTTTCACAATTTCAGACAAATGAGACCCTAGTGTGTGTTTGTATTTTCATGATGTTCTATGCCATAATTAATTACATGTATGTTACGGTACTTATAAATAACTAAAATTATGACAAAACTTACACATTAAATTTGTAGCCTAAACAACTATTTGTGAAAATAAAATATAATATACAGGTCTTGCGAAAATTATGTACAGTAGGCCTTCATAACATGTTGAATAAAATTTCAGGATTTTTTCCATACACTCCTGTCAATCTATGTAGGACAAGTAGGTTTATCCCTTCAATTAAAACATCTGTCAGCATCTAGCTCCTCTTCCTGTCCATAACACATCAAACTTGACCTCTGCTGTAATTTCTTAAATCCATTAAAATAATAAACTAATTATTCCAGATGACTTCAAACATGTGTTTTAGCTATCTGTGGAATTATTTGTCCTCATTAACCTTAGCATTGTGGTCAAGTGTGATGGCTGGGTGTGATGTCCTAGTGGGATACTGAAATACATCATAGACAGTATGAATACCTGTAGTGGGTGTCATTTTATTTTCTCATTTGGGGCATGGACCTTGTGGACTAGATTTTGAACAATGCACACTGTATCAACATGATTTTTGGACAAATGGATTCATTAGAACATTTAAGCTTTTAGAAAATATACAGTTTTGCAATCACATTAATATTTAAAAGTGAACATTATTAAGTGTACACTTTGGCATACAAATACAATTTGTGAATGGCATGACAATGCCAATGTTTAATGAAGAGCACCAAATTATTTCTACTTGTTCACAGGTTTACTCTAGTACATGTACAACAAGTCAGAATATTTTCTCAATTTGAATTTATACTTTCTAAGTATGACTGCTTTACCGTAAAATTTGTGTCAATTCCAGATGTCATGATATGCGCCACGTTTTATAGGCTCCGATTCCCGATTACATAGACGAGAACTGGCAACCAGCAGCACTGTGCAGTACGTGCCGGTCTGCTATTCAATTGCGTGGTGCATGGGTGACAGGTATACATATATTTTTGATGTCTTTTGCCTACATACGATCATCCATCCACCCAAAAAAAATCATCGTATACTATAGATCCCTGAACTAGGTGTGGTCGCACTGCACATCGATATAACTTACATGTATAAAAGCTACATACATTGTATACATATTTCCTTAGTATTATTCCATGTGCGTATGTAAAAGCTTCCACGTTAAAGTTGACAACTACATGTATCTGCAAAATGTTGAATTATCCAATCCATATCAGTCATGTGATACTGCGTGCAAGAAAATGTGAACTGAGACAGAGAAAGTTTCAGATGTATTTTCTCCCCTGGTTAATTCCACTGACCTCCAATGCCTGGTCTTCAACATGTTCAAGTACCGTACATTGATTCCACTCATCACTGCTCATTGCTACAACTTGAACGTAAATTCCGGTACAACTTCAAGTGTGTTAATCAGTGAAGGCAAAGCCCATTGCCCAAATAAGTTGAGAAATCCTGGTAACATTGATTTATAACATTTGATGACACCCACATGTGTCCAGACGATGGTGGACTACATTATTCACTGTGGCAACAGTCCAATATCGTAAACAAAACAGACAATATGAAACACTGCCTGGACATTGGGCGCCCGTGCAGTTGTGTTTTTAGCTCTATTGGCCCTTTACAGAAAAAAAATGCACAAAATATATTTCTCAGTGAATGTATAAATTTTAACATAAAAATAAATATTTTTGGATTCAAAATAAATGTGAAGAAAAAAAAAATTATAGCCGGGAGTGAGCGGGACTCAATCTAACCCTATGCAAGTGAACATTAGGCGTGACCTTTGGCATACCTTTAGACCAAGCGAACCGTGATACACAATGGGGGAAATTTTAGGTATATATCATAAACATACCGTGCGTTATTCATACAAATTTCAGACAAATGAGACCCTAGTGTGTGTTTGTATTTTCATGATGTTCTATGCCATAATTAATTACATGTATGTTACGGTACTTATAAATAACTAAAATTATGACAAAACTTACACATTAAATTTGTAGCCTAAACAACTATTTGTGAAAATAAAATATAATATACAGGTCTTGCGAAAATTATGTACAGTAGGCCTTCATAACATGTTGAATAAAATTTCAGGATTTTTTCCATACACTCCTGTCAATCCTGTAGGTCAAGTAGGTTTATCCCTTCAATTAAAACATCTGTCAGCATCTAGCTCCTCTTCCTGTCCATAACACATCAAACTTGACCTCTGCTGTAATTTCTTAAATCCATTAAAATAATAAACTAATTATTTTATTCAAATAAATGTGAAGAAAAAAAAAAGTTATAGCCGGGAGTGATGGGACTCAATCTTGACCCTATGCACCATGTCAGGCGAGACCCGTTACCTTTAGACCAAGCGAACCGTGATACACACATGGGAAATTTTAGGTATATATTTTAAACATACCGTGGTTATTCCACAAAACATTCAAAAAACTGTACTTCAATGAGGTTCACTGTAACCTCAACGATTTAGACTGATAAAATGTGCATTAATAACATACGTACAGTTTTGGAATAATTTGAGACATTTTCAAGTGTTTAATCGTAAAAAGCCAATGACAAATAAGTCAAAATTCAACATTGAATCTTGGCGGACCCCCCTGCATGTGTCTGTCCATACTCCGGTCCATACTTCATGTACATGAATATATGTTCCATATCACAGTAAATCAATCAAAAATCGTCTTCTATAAATGATGATGCACATTTTGTACACATTTGTACTTCCATTCCACACAGCCATCTGTTGTAATCTGCCTGGCAATCTTGACCCTCCTGTTTTATCAACTCTTGGTGTAAATCATCATAAGTGTATCTGTGTGACCCATTATTTTTTAAACATGAGTACAATAAACAGAATTTATATAGTGCTGACATAGTGCTGACATTTTTCTGACATGGTGTCAGAAGTGGGATACAACCCCATGCCTCTGAACAGAGAAGATGAGAACTTTTCTCATATTCTCTGCATATTCTCTGCACTGGATTAGTCTTGTTTGTCTGACATTGTGTCAGAAGTGGGATACGTACGCCTCTGAATTAGTCTTGTTTGTCTGGCATGGTGTCAGAAGTGGGATACAAACTAATGCCTCTGAATTAGTCTTGTTTGTCTGACATGGTGTCAGAAGAATTAGTCTTGTTTGTCTAACATGGTTTCTGAAGTGGGATACAATCCCATGCCTCTGAATTAGTCTTGTTTGTCTGGCATGGTGTGGGATACAAACTCATGCCTCTGAATTAGTCTTGTCTGACATGGTGTCAGAAGAATTAGTCTTGTTTGTCTGGCATAGTGTCAGAAGTGGGATACAAATTCATGCCTCTGAATTAGTCTTGTTTGTTTGACATGGTGTCAGAAGTGGGATAGCAGGGATACAAACCTACTCTTCAAACAATCCCACTTCTGACACCATGTCCAACATGGAGTGTTAGTAGTTTTTTTTCTGACAACATCAACATTGGTCAATTTTAAAATGAGATACGGAACTGACTTCACCTGAATGGAACCATACAGTCCTTTCAAATAATTTGTGCCCATCGGTGAACAATTGGTGCACAAGTTCACAACACAACACTGCACATGTACACTTTTACTCTTTCAAAAACATACTTTTACTAGTAAATGCAAAACAAATCCACACCAAATCCCATTCAGAATGGAAAAATACATGTAGGTTAGATCATTTTGGACCATGGACATTTGATGGAAATAATGTCATGATGAATGTGGAAATGAGAGCACCTAATTTTAATATTTTATTCATGTGAATAAAAAAACATTTGCTATGAAAATTTACACTTCTTAACAATTACCTTTGATTTCGTTTCAGGAAAAGAGCCATTACAAATTTAATTTAGATTGTCATAATATTCAATTTATACATGTCAATTGACATGTCATGACATAATTTGCAAATGACATCTGAATTCAACATAACAATCAATGCAGATTGGCAACACCAATGTTCCAATAGCCCCATCTTCTTTAATTTAACAAAATATTTACACCTAAATAAAAGAAAATATGAAATTCATTCCATCGTTATTAAGAAAGCCGAATGACACGTTTAGTCTTTAGTTTAAATTAAGAAAAGTCAATCTATTTTTTCCTGGCTAAAAATTTATGAATGGACATGGCCAAGATATACATGAACACTGGACCCAACCATTCTGTCGGAGAGGGGTGATAGTGTCAGTAACCTCCAAATAAACATTGCACAATGACATTGCATACGACCCTCCAAATACCATTCTCTCGTGCTTTGAAAAACACGAGACCGACTTGTATTTATAACATAGATTTTAATAATTATATCAAGCAAAATGTCATTTTTAAGAGTGCTACCGTTTGTGTGGTTATTTTAAAGCCCCCTGACACACATGGAAAGTACCGCGCACAGCCATGATAATAATTTCCGAACTGGTGGGATATAGCCACTTCCGATCTATTTCCGACGTATAATATCATTCCCTATTCTGTAATAGTTCCTCAACATTACATATCATCACACTTTATATACACTTTATAACATCTATTTGAATATCATATTTTTCAAAATATCAATTTGGGCCTAAAAAAAGTGAGAAACCGAGGTTTCAAACTGGCTTGCCACAAAAACTGGCCAGCTGGAAAAATGTAGGCCCGATACGACCTCCCCTCGATCTGCGGCTGTCGACAGGAACCAAATGAGACGATTTTCCACAAAACTATACCCAATACTCACCCATCAAGTTGGAAATCCCTATCCTCCATCTTCCCGCATATCTGTTATCTGCTATCTGTCTCGTAAATCCATATTATTATCCATTATTTTGGGTTGAAAACAGCATACAGTGTTATTCGCTACTTGGTTATTTGGTTCTCCGACATTTTCAACTCGCTCTAACGCGAGGTGAATCAGAGGAAATGATTACGGTTTACTGCATTATATGCATGCGCGATGTATAAAATAGTTCTAAATCAACAATTGCGTATGTTACCGAAAATTACACTTTTACGCATATATCACGTATATGGTTGGAAAGTGTGATTTTATTTTAGCATTCTGAAAATACTCTTGTGTGTTTCAAACTTAAAACACCAATTTTGAAGCAATTTTGGCGGATGAACTTCAGAAAACGCCAGACTTCAATGTCAGACCTTTTTCATATGCAAATCACTTCCTCTCTGTGGCCTTGTACGTATCAGCTTTCCGAATGAACGACCCTTCCGGATTGCTAAATCCAAAACACAGTGGCTAGCCGCAACGCAAGCTGACTGAGATGAGAGAGGACTCATACATGTACTGAGGTTTTCTCCATGTAAGATGGTTAGCCTTCTTTACCAATAAATAATGAAGACATTGGAAAGTGAAATAAATTATATTAAACAGAAAAAATAATGATTGCTACGTATTATATTTAAAAATATAAATTTGCAAAATTTTCATCGTGATTATTTATATGGGATATGGGTTCCTGTTTGGGAGCTCGGCGTTTTCATCTATCGCCTTGAGGGTATCATCATCAATTTGATTATGAAAATTGTCTAGATTGAGAAGATGGTGCATTTTTATGAATGATTTCGTTGACGTCACGTCGTTGCTAGGCATCGGAAATTAAAAGTGACGAAACCGGATGGGGCGGAGTTTTATTTCACAGTATATTTATTTTTGGAGTCTATTGCATGGAGAGAGAAAGCCCAAGCCGTGATAGAGTGTTTGTTTTCATCGCGGGTTTCAATATCGGTTCCGTTTCTGACATAGGAAGATGATGAACATGACAATATAATAATAATTATTAATTATAATAATTTGCGTACACAGTCCAGTCCATTGAGTTGTGTGAATGAAAATATAATTGCCATTCTACGGGATTCTACGCTACAATAAAAAACAGATTGTACCCTATGAACTATTATTATCATCACCTTCATCACCACCATCATCATCATCATCGTCAATTCTTCATCATCGTCATTTAATATCATCATCATCATCCAGTAGCGTTGCCATGATTTTTTCGGGCGGGAGGAAGGTGACTTTCAGGCCCGCTTTGGGCAAAACTTGATGAAATCGCGAAAATGGTCACTTTTATAGGAAAAATGCAAAAAATATATGCAAGAAGATCCAAATTTCAAGGAAAAATAAACAAAAAGGCCGTAACATTTAGACTATAATAATCAAATAGGTCCTCCGCCCCCACCCCCTTCCTTTACGCGGGTCAGACCAGGAACCGCATCAGACCCCACATCAGACCTACTTTCTAGACTATACTTTCATAATGCTGTTTATTTTCATTCCATTTACATTTTATAGATTGTATAAAACAGATCTGCGTTTAGATTGAGAATCGATCATCATGTTCATTGTGTTTTTCATAACATCCCATAATCAATAGCTCCCTGATGAGGTTTCTATTGTTACAACTTCCTTTCAATATAATGGTCTTAGGGGGAATCAATACTGTTGTATTCACTCTGAAGCTCTTTGAGATGGGATTAGAAATTTTAATGTGCATTGGAGTGGGATGTATTGAATATAACGGGAAAAATAGGAAGTTATAATATGGTTAGGCACTCAAGATGAGAAGATCACTTCTCTGGGTTAGGCCACTGGTTGGTTGTTCTAGAAAATTTGGTGTGTAAGGTGAGCACGTTCTAAAAGTTTTGACAACCAGGAAGCATTTTGGTGTCATTTAGACTGCTTTGCATTCCTTTTTTAAAACAATTCATACCAATCCATGCATCCCCATCCACATCCACATCCCCAGTGACTGCCCTGCCCAGAGAAAAAATTTTCTCATGGATTTTCTGTTGGATCAGAACAGGATTGGTGGATTTTCAATGGTGGGATTAGAGGGCTGATCAATTTAAATGGTCTACTACAGTAGACTAGGTGTCATTCGCGTCGACAAGAAACCAATGTTCACTGGTTAAATATGAAGAGCACAGGGCTGATTTCCCGGGGCTGATTTATGAATATTTTATAATATTTTCTGGCAGAGAATATTCATGTTTCAGGCGAAGTTCCAAAGAAGATACGAAAGACATCTTCTCTGCCATGCTACGAGAATGGGGGGGGGGGCACCCACCCTGCCCCGGCCACCTTGGCCCCACATCTGAGCTTCTGGGTCCAGCGGAGAGTCGAAGTGGGCCCCCTTCCACAGACTCTCCGGTTGTATCCTAATTTCCATAATTCTTTAATTTTCCCTTTTGTTTTCAAAGTTTTAAACTCATTTGAAATCAACTAATTTTATTTTATTTTTCAAAATTATTATTTTAATTAAATACACCTACAGAAAAAAAATCATTATGTGAAAGGGACCGTAATTCCGATGGGCGACCGTGTATAAAATGGATCTACATAAATGCAATGCTTATTTGTCAATGAGGGCAGTGTTTCTTATTTCTTAGTTTATCACCCAGTCAGAGGAAGCAGCATGCGAGATATAGTCAGTATTTTGATTGATAGGGAAAATCTCAATTTCAGTTTCATTAAAAATAAAACTGAAAAAAATACCATATTACTTTTTATTACAAAACAGAACAAGGTACAATTGTAATATTAAATATCACATAATCATATTATCAGGTATTTATATATCAATACACAACTTTCACAATGTCAAAATGATAAAAGAACACAAGTTCTTGAAGATTGCCTGAAAACCAAAGCCCCATGCACGTGGCACACGCTATTTTTTCCAGGTTTTTTTAGTCCTAAACTCCTAAGTGATGCACCATTTGACTTTAAGGGGGGAGGGCTGGACGTTTTTGAAAAAAAACTTCCCCACTACATGAGCAAAAATGTCCCCACTGTCCTTAAAAAAATCTGCACCAACACTAAAAAAACAACTTTCCCACCGACACTAAAAAAAAACCTTTCCACACCTACCTGTGTATACAATAATACACGACAATTAATAAACTCCTAGGCAATATCTAGTGTAAAAAAATAAATTTCACCATCTTCAAAAACAATTTTGCCCCAACCTCAACTTCCAGCCCCACTGGAAGTCCAATGGTGTGTCCCTAAAAGACTATATGTGTGGTCACGGGTGTAGAGTTCTTTAACAATGAACAAAAGGCCACAAACCAAAACATGTAAAATTGTATTATTAGGGCAAAAATAAAAATTGCTGTTGCCCTTGCAAGGGTCAGGCTGGGGTCAGATTTTACAGTTCAACTAATTCCCTGAGGAACTTTCATCCAAAGTGGAATGCTTCTTTAAGCATACACTTTCCAAAAATATAAAAAGCCATAAATTGTGACATAGGCCAAAATGTTTAACAGTTTGACACCATTTTGACACCATTCTGCAACTTTTCTAATTATTTGATTGCTAAAACACAGAAAATGTTTTGAAAAGTAACACAATAAAGTACAAAAATTGTACTTTAAAATAACAATTTTTGTACAGACCAATTAGGTTAACATCATTTGTATTTTAAAGTTTTAGGTGTATCCAATTCAAAAGTTACATGTAGGCTGACACAATTAATTCCAGATTGACAAGTTAACATGTCCCGGGTAACATGCACTGCTGAAAAGCTATTTGATACCATGCTTTGCATTTTGATACACTTATAGGACAATTCACTCTACAATTTTGTTTATATTTTACCTGGATTACTCATCCAAAGTTACAAATTGTACAAATTCAACAACGTTTTCCGATAAGCAAACAATATTGAGTTTTTGGGTGTATGGTGGTATTGAGATGCCAACATTAACATCCAGAAAAAGGGAGGATTCAAACATAAAATAGGGAGCTTTTCATAATTACATGTAACTTCAATGGCACAAAACTTGCCAAAAATAGGGAGGTTGCCAAATTTTGCCAAAATGGACAAAAATGTTTACAAAAATAGGGAATCTCCCTCTAAAATAGGGAGGGTTGGCATCTCAATCTTGGCAAGTCAGCAATATCAGTTGATGTCATCCACTTGGCAAGTCCAGTGACTACATCCCAGTCTTAGCTATCCACTTGTCCATCCATCCCTCATTTACCCAACCTGGTTTGTTCCTAAATAGCAGTGGCATAGATTTCTTTTTAACTTTGGGAGGAGGGATGGGTTTGAAAAAATTTCTTGAAGTATAGTGAATCCAGCACTTTTTGGCGACAGAATAAGTTTATTGTACAAATGCTCACAAAGCGCGCAAACATTTTTGCCATTTTGAAGCTAAACTGATGAAATATGGTGCAAAAGTGGAATAAATTCATAAAATGCATTTTTGGTGCTAAAATGGCCCAATATAAGGTTAATTTGGTCAGAAACCAGGGACGGATTTAAGCAGTGTCCTGGTGGCCCTGCGCTAGTGGATTTTTTGTGTCGGGCCAGTAAACTTACAACAACGCTGGCCCAGCAGAGCACTAGATTTTTGAGCCTGATATAACACTTAGGGGCTGTGCAATAATTATGAGCCCTCGGGATGGTAAAATTGCAGGGGAAAGAAATTTTTGGGGAGCTGAAAGGGGGGGGCAAGCTATTTATGGCAAGCCGAGGGGGGGGCAAGCGATTTTTGGCAGGCAGAGAGGGGGGGCAAGCGATTTTTGGCGGGCCGTTCGGAAATTTTACCTCCCGGGGGCTAATAATGATTGTATAGCCACTTACGAAACAAGATAAGTGATAGATATATTTACAGTTTCTGCTCTGCCTATCACCTGTAATTTATATCTTTATTCAATGATTTTTCGTATATTTATATTCTTATTGCTAGCAAGTTGGAAATATACGGCCGACTACGTACTACTTCCAAGCTCTTTTGTGCTCTATCTGATGATGATAGCGATACCGCAAATACCACAAATTTGAACCATTGTGAACTTTTGGAACTAAAAAAGGCAGACTACTGACTGAACTTGTTTTAGTGACTACACTCTCTACATTGAGTACATTTAGTACTACAAAACAAATTAAAATGTTAAGGTTTGCTTGACTTTAAGGGCTCGGATAGCGACGTTTCCACATATTTTTTGTGAGACCTGAGAGCACATCAGACATATCAAATTGCATTTTAAAAACGAGGAATGTCCTTCTGATATCAAATAATTTGGATTTTTTGAAATTTTTTGAAATAATACACATTTTATGACAAATGATTAAAAATTGATGTTAATTTTTTCCCCAAAACACCAACAACAAAAATTAGAGTTTTTTTTGCAGGGGCCAGTAGAATACTGAAACCCAAGTCTGTTCCTGTCAGAAACCCACATACAGGCCTCAACATTGGGGGTTGATTGTATGGACCATCCCCATGGAAAAATATTGGGGGGATCTATGCCTATGCTATATAGGATACATTAATGAATTTTACCATTATTAAACAAGTGTTCAAACAATTTGCTGAACTTCAAAGCATTGTGGGTTTGTGGCAAAACACTGAACTTTGTAATTGAAATCCTTTTACCCCTACCCATGTTCTATGGGCTATTATGATAGACATTTTACATTTAATATCTTAACTGCTAGAACAATTTACTCAGCATTTGGAATGTCATTGCTTTGGTCTGTTGATAGGCCTCAACATAACATACAAAACAATATCATACCACCCACCTTTAAGCACAATCAGAATGACCAATGCATTCAAATTGATGGACTAATTTCAATGTTTAGTCTGCTACATCCAACACTTAGCACAATGAAAGCGTCACAATTTTAAGGCATTGAGTGTCCAATAGTTTCATTAATCATCTCAAACAAACCATGATGTTGTGTAATTTCTATATACGAGGGCAAGAATTGGTATAAGCAACGACTCCCTTACAGTAAGATAGTTCAAATGAATGAATACATGAACGTCCATGACAACATGCTCACAGGGAGGTTACCAGATCTGTATTGGATTCATTGGACGAATGCCCATCACGCTTGCATCTAAATGGCACACTGTGTTCATTAATTTCAAATTCTTACTGTAGGTTGTATTCTGATACTGCATTCTAAAAGCTTGTCAAATGTGCCACTAATGAGCTACAATGGAGTTATCTGTAAGTTAAGCAACTTCTCTCAAGAACCGCTGCCCTCTGACTGGGCATACAACAGCTGATGCTGACAGTTGGCTCTAAATCTCATGTAACCAAAACATACAGAGGCATCTTTTATAGATTTCTTTGTTTTGATACATATTGATATGAAATATTTGTAAACACTTAAGAAAGTTCCTGCAACCTTATTGGTTCTTAGTCATATGATATAACATGATATCACACACTTTAGTGCGTGTGTGTCGATGCGATACCCGTACGCGTTATTTGAACCGATCAGAGGGGCATAGCAACAACGGGACTGATTGATTATAAGCCCTAGGTAACTCTAGGCAGGCCCAAATTTTCAGCGGTTCACGTTCTGGATCAGGCCCAAAATTTGGGCCCCCCATATTGAAAATCTTCCAGAGCCTCTGTTAGAGGCTGTCATTTTCTTTGAAAGGGGGTATCAAATATGTGGGGGGTCATAAAATTTTAAAGGGCTTGTGACTAAATATCATTTAAATAAATTGGCTAAAATTTACAATCAATATTATTGCATGTGTAGCACTAGCATGCATTCTTTCCAAATACACGAAGGGAGCAAATTATAACACATTTCTTTTCCTAATAGGTTTTAATAATTTGTTTTGGGGTATGTGGAAAGCTGAGACTAGTATAGGTATACTAGTCTCAGGTGGAAAGAAGGGGTCACAGATTTGTTTAACCAGATAGGAGAATAATAAAAACATGACTCTAGTCACTAAAATATTTATGACCCCCTTCCAAGAAAATGACAGTCATCTTATAATGAGATTTCAAGACCCTTTACACAAGAGTCATGCTTCTTTAGATACTATCTGCATTTACCTTTTAGTGAAATGCACATACATGTACATTTCTAATACACATTTCATATACATCATATTCAATATCATTGATACAAAATTTACATATTTCCAGAACAATAACAACACCTGATTTAAAATTGTGATATAAATTGATACAAAGCAGATTATGCCCATACAATTTGGGGCAAAAGAAAATCATTTTTTTCTTAGCATTTAAACAAATATAAACTGAACAGTAACATACAATTTGTTTATGTTGTAGATACTGACAATCATGCATGCGTACATTGACAATTGGCAATTATCATTTAGTTTATTTTACATAAGCCCCACAAGCAGAAAATCAAGCCTTCACATGGAGCATTCAAGAAATTGAGCTTAGACCACAACATACAATCTGAGTGTTTGTTTGTTTGTTTGTTTTAAATTTGTCAAGCCTTCACATGGAGCATTCAAGAAATTGAGTTTGTTTGTTTGTTTACCCAGGTTGGTCCGTGAGGGACACATGCTAATCCATGGGAAATCCATGGACTGTTCCAAGCTCATACATGGACCTTTCTATTCTATGTTTAGAAGATGGCCATTGTTCATGCTCCACCTTTTTAAAATAAATGCGTAACTCATGTTGAAGGGTATGACCAAAATACACATAAAATACAGTTAAAACACTGGTCAAGTACACATATTTTTTTACAAATATATGTATTTATTCACTATTCTTTAGATATGAATTTATCACTGATAAGACCAAACATAATAAACAAGTATGTTTCAATTGGCAGTGGAAATATGCTGGTTTATTGTGAAGTTGGTGTTTCACCACATTTTACTGACCATTGATACAGAGATATGATATTGATAATACACATGCATTTGTCTGTTGATGAAATTTGAATTCAATGTTTAGCATGGACATACAGGCTGTATCAAAATGATTGGTACACAACAGTTTTTATGTTTATTGAAAAGCCTGCTTCGTGCAAATACAACATCGGATCATCCTTTTGAAATGACTAGAAGTCATAGCTTATGACCTGCATAACACTGATATATACAAATTTGGCGTTGCATTTTGACATATCAGTTTTGTCCATAATCACTGTTAACAGATGGGTACCAATCATTTTGATACCTCATTTGTAGCATTCCATAAATTCTTGAATTCACTTGCATGCATACACATGTAGGGAGATCATACTACGGCAGTATGTTTATCATCTCTTTCCCAACTTTCAGGACATCTTTTAATTCTTTTACTCATAATGTGTTGATTGATAGACATGGTATGAGTGTCTTAGAAGTCCATGATGAAGGATATAAGCCGTTTTTACCAGTGATATTATCAAAACATGTTCCAATCAATTTGGTACTAGAGGAAAAGAAACTGAGCTTGTAAACAACACAGGCAAGAAATGACAAAATTATGTCATTTTTGATGGTGTCTACCGTTCTCAGCTCTCTCATCGCTATGGTTCAAACCTGTACCATACGCGACACGATCTGGTCCATGGAGGCCAAAGGTGGCAAGTTTAAAATTTAGATAAAGGCAAAAATATGGAGTGAAAAAAAACCAATACAATACAGAGTGTATCAAAATGATTGGTAGCCATCCATTTTGATGTTTATTAAAAAGCCAAAAATTCAACATTGGATACTCTTGAAATGTATGGTTTATAACTTGTTTTTTAAATTACTTTCAATTTATTTGGATCTTATATATGTTGCATTTTGATGTGTCAGACGCATCCCTTATCAGTAAAAATTGATGGGTACCAATAATTTTGATACAGCTTGTACATAAGAAAATTGACATCACAAAACTTCAGAACCAATTATGCTAGACCTTTGGTGTTTTCAGTATATGCCTCCTTTGGCTGGCCTCCATGGAGCAGATTGTGTCAAATATATATTTTTATCCTAAAAATACAAAAGTCTTGCTATTCAAAGGTGTAGGCCTACTTCATTAGTTTTATCGGGTCATAAAAAAAAGTCCCATAAATGAAACAGTAGCTGATGCAACATGTTATTCCTCTCCAAGTTATCACACTACAGTTTAACAGTGTTGGGTTACCTCAATTATTATGGCTGCATAATTGAATGATCAAGTGGAATGAGTCACATGTCGACCCTGGTCGAAAATGGGTTTTACATATGTTTCTAAAGAAGACAATTAGAGCTTTCAGAAACTGAAAACCCCAAATTGATACAACTCTTCTTTGTGAAGTTACATCAATTTATCAATCACTGAAAACAATATAAAACAAAAGAATTATAACACTTTCTTTGCCAATAATTCAAAATTGATATTAGTGACATTCGACTCATTTCCCTTGATCGTGTCACGTATGTCCATTTGTAACTGCCAATACAATCCACTGATTACAAGACACACAGGCCCACTAACACACACAAAATAACATAACCACCTCTTGAGTCTTAGTCTCATATACAATCCATGCCTGCAAATTTCATTTGAGGAAGATTGAATCATACAAATCAAAGAGTTGTCACACAAATTACACCATATGCAAAATACAATATTGTCACTGGCATACAAATGTGAACTGTTCCCATAAAAAAAAAAACTAGGATAGTGTTTGCAGTGCTTTTGACTTTCACAGTTGACATGGGGTGAAAATAACAAACTTATCAAGTTTAGTTTTTGTTACCATCATCATTATTACTCTTTTTTGTTGCTATTTTGAAGCGAAAATGCCAACTTTGCCTACATAAACAAAAAAATTCATGTCTCCTGAGCTAACGCTGAAAGATATGTCATTTGTTAGAGCCTACTACATAGCTAATTAGGTATTGCAAATTTGCAATCTCCCTCAATTTCCTTATAAAAATGATTTACCTTGTTAATTTTTTAACCATGATTTTGGTATCAAATTAAACTGTTGATAGTATACTTTACATGCTGGTACCAAAACATCAAAGCTTGAGAATTTTGAATATATCTCTGATTTTATGGGAGCAGCTCATACTTAGGGCTCATATTGAAATTCCCTTACACAGGAAGGTGTGCGCCATCCTGCAGCTTTCCTGTGCTAGCCTTCTTTGTTAAAATCCTGGGCAGGGTGTATCACTGATGCATATAATCCATCCGTTTTATGACCGAGCTTTCCTGAATTATGCGCAAATTTGCAATCTCCACGCTAAATTTGCAATTCCATCAATTTCCTTTATAAAATTATTTAACTTGCGAGGGAATCCTGCCTTCTTTCTGTGTGAAAACATGGTAGGGTATTTCAATATGAGCCCTTACAGAAGCAGTCAAGACCGTCATACTTGTAGCCTTATTTCTAAGATGCATCAGCAGATGGAGTTGGTACATCACCTCCTCCAGCCGTTGCTGCAACAGCAGGTTTAGATTCAGCATCTTCTTTCTCTTCTTCTTCCTCTTCTGCCAACTTCTCAAACATACCCTTGTAGTGTGTCTTCTCTTTCTGTTTTTGATTTGCAAGTTGTGCTTCACACAATGTTATGTACTTCTTGATGTTAGGATCTGAAAATGTATTGGTATGAAATAAATTTCAGACATTTAGAAGATAGTAGCTATATCTAACGATTTGTTGCTTGTTACTATACGGTGTCATTTATGCAGGTATTATTCTTTGGGTTTCTTTACTTCACATGTGATATGGGAAGAGCTGGGGGCATAAACAACAATCATGACCTTAATTCTATTAATAATTAATGAAGCCTGTTTATATATTCCCCAACATTCAAAAGATTGTATTTTATCAAAATTATAATAACAAGTAAAATGAAATACCTATATATATTATTACTCTTAAAAATGTGATTTTCCTGCATATTTTCGATACCGAATCATCATGCTAAAGCAGCTCGGCATTTTCGTTGTTTATGCCTGGCTCTCAACCAATCATGTGCGCTGTTAGATAACATGTATGCAACAACTCTTCCTATACTTTTGTACAGGAGCTAATCGTTGTTAAACGTGGATAAACTGTAGCATATATGCGAACACAAGTTAACGGAAGCGCACGGTATATGTTACATGTGAGCACATAAACTTCATCATGCCTGGAACTTGTGTGTATATACATGCTAATACATGATGAACTTATTTTGGAGGAAGCTAAACATCGCCATTTTAATTCTATAGGTTTATTGTTGAAATCAACAGAGAGAAGTCATCAATCGTATTGTAATATTGAGTGGCAATGACTAAACTGACATTCCTTGTTTTCATTGTTGAAAGGGATTCAATCATGTTTCACCGTTGTTCATCACTGTTTAACAACTCGCATCTGGATGGTTTACTTCACACAAGGGCAGCTTTAAACCATGCAAATGACGCGAGACACAATGATGTTAAGCGGTGATTAACAATGGTAAAACATGATTGAGCCCCTAAATGTATGAACACAATTTTTTAAGCTTCTACCAATCTCTTACCTGACTTGGCAGTTTCCTTGGCTTTCTTCAGTGATAACAAAGCCTTGTCATAGTTGTGTAGATGATACAGAGCCTGTCCTTTTCTATATAGAGCTTTAGCATTGAGAGGTGACATGTCTAACACTTTGTCGCAGTAAAAGATGACTTTGTCATAGCTGGGCTTTTCTTGCTGCAATAGGCATGCTGTAAAAATATTACACAAAATTTGTTATTGATTTTATTTTATAAGATACTTTTGTGATTTTCCTTACAATACATTCCACATAAAAATAAAGCATTGCTTCATCTCTAAATCATTAGAAATTATGTTCAATGGCAGGGTAGACAGTTCTGTGATTTCATGACTTAAATACTTTTGATTTCATTTCAAAATAATATTTATGACCATGAGCTGCACACAATTTTGGACTGAATATTAAGTTTAAGTTGAACTCTATTTTTCACGAGAAATAAGAGAAATATATATACATAATGCAGCCTAATACAAGGAAGCTGTTTAAATTGATTTTTCTGTTAACCCTAACCATACCAAACATCAAAAAACCTCAATTTACAAAGCATATGCATAGGCAGGTATCCTGTGTGATGTGATGGCATCAAAATGTGAACAGTTATATGGCCACAGAAAGCTTGGCCGGCCAAGCTAGCCAACGTGGCAAGGTAGGCCTGTGCATGTGTGTCTGGCACCCGAGGGGTCTGTGGTTCGAAACCACACCTGAGAACAAAAGTTTCTCTTCTTCTTTCTTTCTTCTTTCTTTCCTTCCCCTTGCCAAACAGCAACTGGGCGTCAGGGTTTATAACACCTTAATTTTCCTCCAATATGTGTATATTAACCCTAATCGTATCAAACATCAAAAAATCTCAATTCACAAAGTGAAATGCAACATTTTGCAAACCTGACTACAATCACAAATCACAACAAAACTAATGATGCCAAAAAATCTTCATGTGGGAAGGAGCAAGGTTACTCATACAGTACAAACACCATCATAAACAGGAAAATATTGTCCACTTTACTTCATATTTTTTACTCTAAACGCATCCTAAGTTTGTCTAAAGGGCATCACTCCCACTGGCTAGGCCAACTCTATTGGACTATAGTATCATTCTCATTCATATAATTAGCATATATCAGATCAATTTCCCATTACATTACACACCATTAGGCTTGTTATCGACACATGATTTCTAATTCAATACTTTGTCGGGAAAAAAAATACGACAATCGACACGTTGAAATGCTGAAAAACATCGATAGATAAGCTTAAAATCATGCCGATATGAGTTACGATTGCCGACTTCCGGGGTAAACATACTTCCTGGTTTGTTCTACTTCCAGGTTCGGGTCAACTTTTTGACTTTCCGCTGAAAACATGATCGTAAGGTAAGCTTATTCGGACAAAATAGCATGGAAATTTCTTTTTTTTTTTTTTTTATATGTGACGTAAAGTGTCGAAAAAGGACAATTTATTTTGACATGTCGGATTTAGGGTCACATCGACGATAATACGACACATACGACAGTCGATAACAGGCCTACACACCATTGACACCACCTGTCATTTTTACCTGCAAGATTATTGTAACAGCCTTGTTGAATGTTAGCTACCCTCTTCTCAATATCATCTGGTAAGAGTTTCCCAATGATATCACCAAAATTCTGTGGTCCATCAGAGTTTCCTCCTCCTCCTCCTCCTATTCCAATAACTCTTTGTACTACATCCTGTTGGGCCATGGAATCTAAACCCTTTACAAATAGCAAGGCCCTGTGGTATTTGCCAATTGCCCCTTTCATGTTCTGTTGCTTGTAGCATTCATTGCCATCTGTTTTGTATGTCTCTGCTTGGTGAACCCTCTCCATGATCTTGGCACTGATTTCTTGAGGAGTCATTGGAGCCTTTATAGAAGATGTAGATGGGCCAGCTACAGATGCTTCTGCTGGAGCTGTATCGGTGGCATTGGATTCAGACATTATGGCTGTTTCCTTGTGGCAAGTATAAGGCAAAACTCTTGAATTAAGTGGAATATTAGTGATTCCAATCAGTCAAACCATGGCCTTGATGAAATCTCTGAAATAAAATAATAAGATATAACATCATGGGCATGTTTTCAAATCAATTTACTGTCTGCTATCTTACTTCCAATGAACAATGCTGTCCTTTACTTTGGTTCACATCAGTTCAGTTGTGACTTCCAATGCTATTCAGCCACAAGCATACCAACAAACTGCCCTTGTATGCATGTGTGTACATTGTATGCTCTGCACGATTAACTATATTATAAAAGCACACAATTTAATACTGTGATCAGTGAAATATGCATACCAAACTTGAAGTGAACCAAAGTTTAAAGACCAGAGGAGTTCATTTGATTGGATGTGTTATGTTTAGTGAAAAGCCCTCTGGAATAGAGCATTTGAATGTTCTATGGGGTGTGGTTTGGGAGAAATAGCCTCTTAAAGTTGGACTTTCGCGCAACGAAGCGCTTTTCATGCCGACCCCACCAAATTTCATATTTACGCTGTGCGAAAACGAAACGGAGTTAGAGGCTCAAATTTTCAGGTTTTTCATTTCTCATTGATATATCTATCAATACCCCCTTGTTGAGTTGGTATGGACTGACCCACAATAAATAACCTCCGTCTGACCGAAAAATGATAGCAACGCACTCTAGCATCGAATGCGTAATTTCCTCAAATACCTATGGCGTAACTATCGTTTACCGCTTGGCCACCTCACCCTCGCCATTATTATGACGTCTTCATGATATTTTAATTTTAGCTTAAATTTTACATATAAGAACTGTGTAGTTCTTAAACAACTGTGACAAGTGTCCAATTCATGATTCATCCATGCTGAGACAAGAATGCGTCATCACTGCAGTATTATTATACTTAATTCAAGGCATTCCTTTTACTTTAGGGGGTTTTATTTTGGCATGTAATAGCTGCCTTAGGGAAGGGTTAGGGTTAGGGTTAGGCCATGGGAATTAAAGTAGTAGATTTGCATCCACCTCCCGCATGCTCCAATTCCCAAAACCTACCGCATAGTTTTTTTTTCATTATTTGCAAAAAAAATTAATTATTTACCAGAAACATGAAAAATGTTTTTCAAACATGAAAGTTATGCAATTGGTCAAACCAGGCCCGTGCGCAGGGGGGGGGGGTGCAGGAGCTACCCCCCAAAAAAATTTTTTGGAAAAGTATACAAAAGTCAGGTTTTTATGCTTTTTGGACAAAAAAGATTCAAATTTTAGGAAGAAAGTCCACTTTTCACAAAATCGCCCCACTCCCTTGGAAAAAATCAGCACCCCCCCAATGAAATCCTGCGTACGGGCCTGGGTAAAACAGTCGTAAAAACGGTGAAAAATGAGTCTGCAATGATGTTGTTCTCCTGGGTTGTTCACTACAACAAGCATAACAGGCAACGCTGGTAGCCAAAAAATATGAATATTGCTAATGCCCGAACCCCTATAGTGTAAGGTCATAATTTCATTCATAAAAACATGCTGGGTGACATTCCGACCACTCCAAGCTACCGAATAAGACCACATGAATGTGACGTGATCGAGTTCATGAATATTTAATGAGCAGCGCAATTACTGCCTCATACGGTAAAAAAGATGACAGGGACCACAAACATTCCGATGCTAGCCTATGCAGTTTGCATGCTTAGTGGTAACTTGAACTTCGTACAGCGCGCTAGTCCGAGGTGCTCTGACGATAACACTCCGATCGCCAGGCAATCTACGTTTAGTAGGCCACAACGAAACCGCTACGTGATAGGCCAGTGGGACAACGAAACCGCTACGTGATAGGCCAGTGGGACAACAAAACCGCTACGTGAACGAGCTAACAGCACGCATGAATGGGGGTAGTTCGTTTGTGCGCCCTAGTGTAGAATAGGAATAATGAAAAAAAGCTGCATGTGATTTCAAAAAATTCTGGATGCAAATCTACTAGTAGGTATGCCAGGTGAATTCAAATTTGCCATCAAACTGCATCATTTTATATATCAAATTAAAGCCCTTGAGTAAAGAAAGCCAAAACTGAAAACCTTTTTTGTCATAGCACTTTCCGTAGCAAAGTTACATCTTGTCAAAGATTGACTTTCATCAAAAAAGATTCTGCTAGCAAAATTCCCCAAAACAGCATTTCGATGGTGTTTCTAGATCTTTTATAGGCTCATGATGATAGCAGCTTTTTTTAATGGAACTGCTATCAAAATCCCTCTAAAATTCCATGTGCGAATGTCTTATCACCATAAAAAAATCATATATTTGGGTCAAGTGAAGTATAAAAAACATATTTGTGACACGATCAAGGGAAATGAGTCGGATGTCGCTAATATTGATTTTGAGATATTGGCAAAGAAAGTGTTAGAATTCTTTTGTTTTATATTGTTTTCAGCAATTGATCAAGTGACGTAACTTCGCAAAGAAAAGTCGTATCAACATGGGGTTTTCAGTTTCTGAAAGCTCTAAATGTCCTCTTCAGAAACGTATGTAGAACTCAATTTCAACCAGGGTCGACATACAACTCATTTCCCTTGATCATGTCACATTTATGTAGGTTTCCTTGACCAGCCTGTTAAGTTTAATTCCCAATCCCATGGCCTTAGGGTTAAGGTTAGGATTATAACATATAACATGGACTTCCACAAGGCAGCTATAACATGTAAGAATAAAAACCCCTAAAGTAAAGAAATGCCCATACCATATCTGACATTCTATTACCCCACGACCCATTATTCAAAATCGCGCACTGTGATTTGTTGAAGCAGCGATCACATGAAAGACCATTAATTAGCAATAAAGTGGCCAGGGCAACGAACTTTATGTTCTTCTCGTATCACAGCGCACAGCAAAGCGCGATGCTGTATATTAGCGTAGGCGCTCCACTTTGAGGTAAACAACCTGAAATATTTGGGCAAAAAATGTGAAATTTTCACTTTAAATCGCACTATTTTGTGGTAATAGAATAGAAATAAAGGGTGCAGCATTATCCTTTACACGCAAATAATGTGTCCTCGGCAGTAAAAGCGTTTAAATAATGGGTTTGGCTCACCCATTATTTACGTTTTTACTAGTTCCAGTAACTGTAACTCGGTATCTTTATTTAACATTATGACATTCTTGGATACCGAGTTACAGGTCGCCATATTAATGTCCGTTTCGCAAATACGCTAGCTTGAGCTTATACTGGGCATTTCCCGATTGCCAAAAACTTATTATTCTTCTTTCTCTAAAGCACATAAATAACTTACGCAAATGTAGTGCAATATGTGATCTTCAGACACTCCAGCAAACTATCCGCATATGGATGTCTTGATCAAGGGTAGCGCTAGGTCCAAAAGCTCGGGGGTCCCAAGGGACCCCCGAGCTAACAGAAAATGCAAAATGGGGGTCCCTAAAAGAAATATCGGGGTCCCAACTATTCATAATTGTCTAGCCAATTCAATCTATTTGTGTAATACCATACTATTTTTTTTGGGGGGCAGGGGTTTATTAAATATTATTGTATTTTTTTGTTTTTTCTTTCATTGTTTTTCTTTCTTTCTTTCTTTCTTTCTTTCTTTCTTTCTTTTTTTTCTTTCTTTCTTTTTTTTTTTTTTTTTTTTTTTTTTTTTTCTTTTCTTTTTTTCTTTTTTTCTTTTTTTTTTTTTTTTTTTTTTTTTTTTTTCTTTCTTTTTTTTTTTTTTCCTTTTATTTTTTATTTCAATCAAATTAGTATAATTACCTACTATTTACGGCCCGCCACTGGCTGCCCAATAATAATGTTTATACACCCCTCTATTTTCTGTAGTTACCAGTAAACATACAATGGCTGCCAGAGATCTCGCCAGTATTTTCGCGATATCACAGCTGTTTTGCTGTCAAAATTTTCACTCATAAAGCAGTATTACTGTGCATAATATTAATTATTGAAGTAAATAAGGCCATAATTTGGTATTTCAGGGGTTCAGTTGCTTGAAAATGATGTGCATAATGCAAGTTGAGAAACTTTTGAGCCTAGTTTTATGAAACCTGGATATAGAAAACAACATGTGGAATTTTTGTTGCGTACGACGGGACGCAATAACTCACTGCTTTTGCAATATTCATGCGTGAGATTCGGGTTTTGGTGGGTCCGGGACGCAAAAACGCAGCCTAGCGCGACCCTTGGTCTTGATATGATTGTTAAAAATGGTATATTTTTATGGTTTTTTCCACGTTTTTCGAATTTTAATACCTCTGTTTATGTTGTTTAAGGGATCCAAAATGAGCGTTTATTATGTTTCGACAGTATTTTTGTGGGACATGAGAGCACCTCAGACCTATCAATTGCATTCTGAATCTGAAGCATGTCTTTCTGATATCAAATAATTTTCATTTTTTTAAATCACAATATAATACAAATTTTATGACAAATTATAAAATTTGATATTTTTCAAATTTTTGATATTTATAACAGTCCTCGAAAATAAATTATATAAATCTAATGATATATTCTTAAAGTGTATGTAGCAGGGAGGAAAAGCCGACGGTCAATTGAAAATTTTGACCTTTCATATTGAAGATATGGATTTTTTCCCCAAAAAGACCTAATTTTTTTTTGGTGTTTTGGGAAAAAAAATCCATATCTTCAATACGAAAGGTCAAAATTTTCAATTGATCGTCGCTTTTCATCCCACCTACATACACTTTTTAAGTATAAATCATCAGATTTATAAAGTTTACTTCAAGTACTGTTAAATATCAAAAATATCAATTTTAATGATTTGCCATAAAATGTGTATTAAATTGCGAATTTCAAAAATCAAAATTATTTGATATCAGAATGACATTCTTCGTATTCAGAATGCAATTCGATATGTCTGATGTGCTCTAATGTCCCAAAATAAATACTGTCCAAACGTTCATACCCCAGCCCTTAACGTGCTGTTCACATTTTATAACGGTCACTTCTTGTAACGTGACGTCAATCATTGACGAGAAAATAATACAAACCATTCACCAACTGGCGAAGTCCATCATCATCTGAAAGATGAAGCATGCGCGCGCACAAAAATGGCACAATCACATGGGCACGATCGAACGATACAAAGCGCAGGAATTTTGCCTCATATTAAACGTTCTGTGCACTTCCTGCGTCTGTGCTGGTTTGTAAACACGCCTCCACATGGCCATTAATTTGACCTTTAACCTACTTCCTCGCTACTTCCGTCGACGAGTCTCTACTTAGAAAATTTCGGAAGAGAAAGTGCTCCGAAAGAATTGCTTTTTACGAGAAAAGGAAGAATGAAGTGAAATTTCAACAACAGCTTATGGAAAGCTTGTGATGTAAAGATACATATTATAGATGATGTAGGTATTGAGTTTATATATAAATTATTTTATGGGCCGATGAAGACGGCAAATTTCTTTTGCGAAAAGGACCAAAATCTACCGCAGCATGTCTTCGGGCCAGTAAATGTCAGCATGTTGAAGGATAGGACCGAAGACATGCAGGCAGGTCTACGTTTTTACTGCCTCGGACACATTATTTTTGTGTAAAGGATAATGCATTACCCTTTATTTCTTAAGTAAATGCTATTAAATGGAAAAGAAATACTATACATTTTATTTTTAATGCCTGGCAGTGGCAATGTTTTTAAGTTTAAGCTTACCTGATTTTTTTTTAGATATAAATAGACATGTTCAAGTTGTTAGACTCTGAGCTACTCTTTACTTGCATCTTAAATACCATCAACATGCAATTGACAACCTACCTTGATTGGCTCAGGAAGGAAGTATGAAAATGAAACGCATGACAATGACGATGAATTTGGAACTCGACTTTACGACTTTACGACTACTTGGTCTGTGTTGCAGTCTGGATAATGTCATTTATCCACTACTGGAAACAATGTACAATGTTACGATTGGGGGTGCATGCGTAAAAGTCTATGTAGCACTGGGTGACAAGCTGCAAATAGCTTCAAACAAGGATTTTTGTTCCACTTCAAAATTTTCAAAAACAAAATATAGAAAATAAAATCATATATTTTCAATTGACAGAGAATCTTGGAGTGGAACTGAGAAAGGAACTGATTTCTCAGTTTCCAAAGTTCCTTTATCCAGTTAATATTGTAAAGATTCCCATAGCCATACATGTCAAATTCAGGTAAGCTTAAAAAAAAAATTTTGTAAACATTTCCTATATTACTAAGATTTATTATTATAACTATAGAAAAATTATCAAATTCGTGTACATCGTGGAACATACTCTTTGCGTGGCTGTGCGTAGTAAGCAGTTGTACGCAGATAGCCTCGCTAATATGGACGCCAGAGTAGCGTTAGCACGCGTGTAGTTAGCATGATTAGTCGGCGGAGTAACAAGCGTAGTTGAATGTTCCACGATGTACACGAATTTAATATTTTTTCTATAGTATTTTTTACATATGTTAGCTTTTACTGTCAGATATTTCCCCTTTTAATTTTGTGCTGAACAACTGAGGTGAAGCAAAGAAAATTGGAATTTACTACCAGCAGCTCCAACTATCTGCGCTCTGACACTGTTTTGGTCGTGCTACAATCTGAATCTGAATATATTCTCAACGCTTCTCATTCGAAGCCAACCGAGAAGATATGGTGTGCGCAAGAATATAAATACAGCACAGTCCTAGTTTGATGTGTGTCTGGCGTCCCCATCCCATGTACGATTGTACATGTACATACTGTGTTAGGCCGTATAAAATTAATATTTTGGTTCTCGTCCAGAGGATTTTCATGAATTGATGAGGGAGGGAGGTTTTGTTTTTTTTCCCCAATGTAAAATCACCATTTTCAGTAGTTTTCGGTCTTTTCCAACAGTGCTTGAAGAAACGATGAGGCACTTTTTTTTTTTTTTTCAAATGTGAGATTCTGAGGGATAAACTCCCTAGAGTACCACAAAAAAGACTTGGAAGTGATCCTTGTTCTCTAATAAACTTATTTATATGTATGAAAAATTCATAGATCATTCCAAAGTCTAAAATAATTGAAAAATCTATAAAAAAAAAAAAAATCTGACAAATCACAGAAATTGAGGAGGGAGGGGACGAGAACCAAAACATTGATTTTATACGGCCTTATGAACATCACATACATGTTCGACTAATATTTCCATCGTAATAATTACATTGTATTGTTGTTTCTTGCGCTGATTTGCAATATTAAACTCGAAAATCCTGGCTGTATTAAAATATCCTTGACCAAATTGATACCAGATGTCGCTTTTGAAAAGTCTGGGATCCACTTAAATGTACGGGCTGCAACGGCTCCAGGAAATGCTCGATGGATGGAGAGAGAGTCAATTATGCATGTATGTCCGGGGAGAGTATTCCACCAGATGGCGGTAAAGTTTTATTCAGATTTCCTTTTACAAATTAAGCGTACTGCTAGCCGTCCAGCGCGTGTTATTTGCACACGGTCCAATGCACACGCTTGACGTCGTGCACGTATGTACACGATGGTATAAGCTGTCAAAGGAAATCTGAATAAAACTTTATGAGGGGAAAAAGTTGTCAAATGTTGTAGTGCGATCATGTTGTTTCTTGCGCTGATTTGCAAAATTAAATTAAATTGATTAATTATGTGCCTTTGTGTTATTGTTACAGACCATCAAGTGTTATGGATCCATCCATGATTGCTGTGTGTAATGGATGCTGATGAAGCCTTTGCCAGACAGTTGCAGCAACAGGTATAAAACTGAAGTCTTGTCAAGTTTTAATTATGCAATATTGTTCATTTTTTATCTTGTGTTTTGGTGTCAGTGGCCAATGTGCCCATTGGTTCCCTAAACTTAGACAGACTTGGGCAGATTTTTGCCCCTTTTTCAAGATTTGCACTCCCTCAAGCTGCACCCATGAACAAAATTGTTCTTCTTATAGGTGCTATTTATTTAAGAAATAAAGGGTAATGCATTATCCTTTACACAAAAATAATGTGTCCGAGGCAGTAAAAACGTAAATAATGGGTGAGGCGCAGCCGAACTCATTATTTAATCGTTTTTACTGCAGAGGACACATTATTTGCGTGTAAAGGATAATGCTGCACCTTTTATTTCTATTCTATTACCACAAAATAGTGCATTTAAAGAGAAAATATCACATTTTTTGCCCAAATATTTCAAGTTGTTTACCTCAAGGTGGAGCGCCTACGCGTAGCCAAAGCAAGTGATAGCGAGTATTGCAGAACGCGTAACCAAGCGTATTGCTTTGCGTAGAATGCGTAACGACGCTAATATATTGCATCGCGCTTTGCTGTGCGCTGTGATGCGAGAAGAACATAAAGTTTGTTGCCCTGGCCACTTTATTGCTAATTAATGGTCTTTCACGTGACGCGTTTCAACAAATCACAGTGCGCTATTTTGAATAATGGGTCGTGGGGGGGGGGCGTTTATTCAAGGTCAATTTTAGAACGATAATTCCTGTTAAAATCATTAGGTAAACTAAAAACACACGCTAAAATGACGAACTATGAACTAGAAACACTGACTTCTGGCTCACTTCCGGGTTTCTGATCCAGATTTTCGCCAAATGGTAAGCTTACTACACAAGATAGCATGGAAATATCAGCATTTTTTAAACATCTTGGTTGAAAAAAGTGGTGGGGGGCATTTATTTGAGGGGGGTGACTATTTGACGAAATACGGTATGTACTTAATCAAGGCAAATTTTGCACAATTGGTTTTTGAATTAAGCACTGATTTTAGAGATTTATCATTCAAAATCTGTTCTTTATTGTATAAATACCCAATTGGTAATGTGTGAAAAGAGTAAATACTTCATTTTATAGATTTGTAAATTATAACACCCTCTCTCTCTCTCTCTCTCCCTACATCTATCTCCAGTTTGAAAAAGAGGAAAGAAGCTTGCAACAACAAGAAGACAAGGATCTTGCAATGGCATTGTCCATGGGTCATGCCATTTCAGATTCTGAAAAGGAAGATTCTGATGGCAGGGAGTCACCGTCTATGTTTCGTTCGTTGACGAAATCAAAGAACACAAATTCTAATGCCTCAGCATCACAGGACATCTCAGACTCAGATGATACTGATGTGGAAGAAGATGCACCACCTAAAATGCAAAAAATGAAGTCACCGTCCAAGAAAACTCCTTCCAAGAAGTCTCCTTCCAAAAAGCAAGAGAAAGATGAGGACATGCCAAGTACATCCAAAGGTGACACTAACAAGAGGAAAGCATCTTCATCTAAAGATGAGAAACCTATGTGTCAATATGGATCTGAGTGTTTCAGGAGGAATAAATGGCATTTAGAGGAATTCAGACATCCAGGTATGATCATATTAGGGTAATTAATACAGTGAGTTGACTGCTTATGACTCATGCAGTGGTCATTATTTACAAATGCTGTTGATATCTGTCTGCCTGTAGCATATGTATAAAGGTTACTTTTACATGTGATACCCATCTCATTTACTCACAATAGGTCACATACTTTACTTTGATACATTGTAAATTACCATTTTTTACTGGGGAAAATTGTTGCAAAAGATACCATCATAAATAAAATATTTTCAAGTCAGTGTTTGGAATTCTGGAAAAAGCTATACATGTAAAGCATGTAGACTATGTCCACAATGTAGATTGCAAGTATGTCATTCCACATGCAAACTAATAGATTACTGACTCCCAGCAGGCTAAATGCACCATCTAAAAAGTACATGAACATGCATGTATACACACTGAAAATAATGAAATATGATTAACAAAAAGATTTGAGCGAATAGGTTAAACGACAATCAAGTACAAAATTGCTGGGACACTCACATTGTTCAATGATCCTCACGCTCCTGTATTCAGTGTTGTATACCAAATGCCTCAAGTTGAAATGTTCTACATGTTTGCTCCAACATTTGGTTGGTGGGGGCAGGAGGGGATTGGTTGGAATCATGCATATATATATAACCCTAACATAGCTAGAAACCACAAAATACCACAGTGATAACCATGGCGCATGTATGAATCCCACAGGATGTGATGATGCAATGTGCTCAGGGAATTGCTCAGGGAATTGCTGGGCGGGCCAGTGCAACCCCTGTGGCTACCGGCCAGGGATCATGTGCGTGGCTTGCGAGGGTCTAAGGTTTGAATCCCGGGGTGCCAAGTGACTTATTTGTTCATCTTCTCTCCTTTTTCCTTTCTTATTTAACTTCCAATAGCAAAAGCAGTGTCCTGTGTTAGGATTATCATGTGGCAAACTTTACATGAACAGTTTTATTTAACTATATGCCATATAATATGAGCAAGTGTTCCAGGGAATTCTGCACTTGACTGTAGCTATCAGGGAATTGAAAGCAAGATATTCTATCAAATATATACTTTCTTGTCATTTTTAAATGCAGAGGAAGATACACCAGTTAGCAAAAAGAGGAAAATAGAATCAAGCAAAAAGAGGACAACAGAAGACAATGCAAGACAGTCAACATCATCATCATCATCATCTGTAAGAAGCTGTACAGATGTTATCCAAGAGGCATCTCCTCTGTGCTTTCTTATGACTAAAGTCTCAGGGATTTCATCACAGTATAACAGTACCAAGGCTGTACATATAAGTGGTAGGTATGATATTTATCATTCAAGAACAAATCATTATATGGTTTGTGCAGATTTGAATCCTGTAAAAATGGTTTTTTGCTTAGTGAGATATTAATATAGGTAAACATATCCAGATTTTACTCCTAGATATAAATTTTGCTATTGTGGCATACCTGCCAACTACTCCGATTTTCGCGGAGTTACTCCGATTTTAATGATAACACTTGATTATTACAATAATAAATTAATTAATAATAATTACAGCAAATTCCATAATATGTCAGAGGTCAAAGTGTCCCAAAACTGCTCTCAAAAACCTCTCAAAAAGTTACAATGCCGATTGGGCTTATTATCTTTTGCAGATATCTTGTCTGAGTGTATGGGGGAGCTGGTTGAGTCAGTGCAATTCAATTACATGCATGATATATCATGGCTTGTACAGCAGTATCCAAAAAAGTTCAGGTAGGTTTAAAAGTACTAATAAGAGTACTTACACACAGATAGGTAAATGGAAGAGGGACTCCTTTTTACATGCTATAGCATTTCTCCTTCACCTATATTTACCAGCCTACCTATATTTTGTTCAGTTTGTAATAGACAAGACATTATTAATTGATTTGGAATGTTGTACAATGTACACCGAGTTGGGCACAGCATGAAAATATTTTCCTATTGTGTGACTGACACATGCTTTTGCAAATTTAGGCAAGCATAAGTTGAGACTTTATTGACACACCCAGCAACAAAAAACAAATAATTAATACTTAGTATGCGTTGAACTAAGTATAGTTGCCTGCATGCCTGTCCACCACCAATCCCTACCCTTCTACCAGCACAATGCTACACCGAGTTTTGGGGTCTTTTAACACAGTAAAATTATGAGGTACTAAAACGTGATAACCGTGTCAGAGTTTGTGCCCACAGACACCCTAAAATTGTGTGAGACCCCATAATTTTCCAATTTTTCAGGTTATGGGTCCAACTGGTCCCATAATATTTGGATCTAGCAGGAGAGAGAAATTGCATGTCATTCAATCATGAGCTGAAAATTCTGCCACCTGATTCCAATCTAGCAAGGTTTTTCTACATGAGGTCTCACTGTAATTAGTGTTCCCTCTTTTCTTCAATATATTCACAACCCCACTGTTTTGTTTGTTTGCTTGTTCACACAGGTCTAAACCTCTGTTGTTGGTTCATGGTGAGCAAAGAGAAGGAAAGATGAGATTACATGAAGAAGCTAGTGCCTATTCACATATCAAACTTTGCCAAGCCAAACTTGAAATGATGTGGGGAACGCATCATAGGTAAATGTTGAGTTTGTATTCTTTTAAATGTATCTTAAGATTTATTTTATCACTTGTTTTCTTTTTATAGTCTGATTTTTAACAGAGAATTTGTGCCATTCACAAGTTTTTTCTAAATATTATCACCAACCACTTGACTCACCTTGGAACCTAGATTCAAGGGAGCAAGATAACTTTTAAGTTTAAAAAAAATTGTGATGGTGGTGGGTGTAGCGGTGTGTATGTGGGTGTAGGATACAAGTCCATATGATTGTAGCTATATGTTACACTAAAGGACTCCTCCAAGGACCCAGGAAGGTCCCTGACCAGAGAGTATAGGTATCCTTGCACCTTCAGGATCTTGGAAGTATAGAAATACAAGTATGCACAAACATTTGTACACAAAACCTAAACAGTCAAACTTTGTAGGCAAATAACGAAACAAATATATATCTACATTTTGAGATGCTTAAAAGCAACAGCATGTTGAAGTTTTTGTTTTTGTTCTTTTTTTCAGCAAAATGATGCTCCTGTTGTATACAAATGGTATGAGGGTTGTTATCCACACTGCAAATCTTATTCACCAAGATTGGCACCAGAAATCACAGGGGTAAGTAAAAAATAGTAGAAATACCACAGCTACACTTGCTGTTGGAGAAGAATGGCACTTGTTTACATTTTGAGAAGTGGGGGTACTGATTGGCAAATTCAATAGCCTCACAATCATAATAATAACCGACCAGTAATCCGATTGGCCGATTATGCGTCAAAGCGTTGGTCTGCACTGAGTGGCATTCATGAAGGGAACACAAAGTTCCATGTATGTCGCTCATTAACAGAGCGCTTGTGTCAATCAGAGCAAGACGGTGCTATTCTTTTCTGAAAGCCATCTATCCAATTTAATATAAAACCTGGCAGGATGATATACCATTTTATGTGGCAGTGACGTCAACACGTTGAGGCAGCCGTTTAGCACACACGTCTATACGGCGTCTTTAAACATGTGTGTTTGTACACCAGCGCTTTGAGCGAACACTAGCCATTTAAGGTTGCGCTGATGGCACTGCCACATCAGGGTTGAAAATGGTATAGAGTGGTGACCTTAGTGTACAACTTGCAATACAAGCACTCACATCAAGACGTTCACCAGGAAATAATGATAGCTGTTAAGAACATTATAGGAGAGTACCAATAATATTCAAGGCAAATTGCACTGGAAGATTTTGCCATTGTGCTTTTAAAAAAATGGAATTTTAAATCTCATACAGATCATTGAGGCCAAAAAATGCCCCTGGAGTTATTACATGTAATCTGTGCATAATGTGTAATGTGTAGATTTAAGAACAAAATAACCACAATGTTGGGACGATAGATGGGATGACAATTGCCCACACTATCAAAATTACAATTTTCTAGCCATTCCCAATATTTGTGGAGAAACTGTAACACACTATATTGTGTACTCTCTCATTTCAGTGTATGGATCAGTCCCTTATTCCCTAAGCTGAGTGGCAGCACAGAAGGCAGCAGCATTGCTGGTGATTCTCCTAGCCATTTTAAGAGTGATTTGATGGAGTATTTAGCAGCCTACAAATCCAAGTCTCTTCTTGATTGGATAGCTCACATTAAGAGGCATGATATGTCAAATGCAAAGTAAGTTTGTCACTGCAATTATCAATTATAAGTGTAAATAGAGAAAAGCAATCACATTAATGTTGCTTAGAATAAATAGACAGCTGTGCCATCTATGATTGTGAGGTTTTTTACAAATATCACTTGCATGGATAGACGATAAGACAAATCCAATTTCACTCAGCTACACCTTAATGGCAGCCATAGCTGGGTCCTTGTCAGGTTTATCCCACCTGAAATGTTAAATGATGCACCCTTGGCAGGGATTTTAAAATGCATTCCATAACCTGTGTTGCACATAGACAAAAGAATGATGAAAGTTTACAACACAATACAATGTAACATCAATTTTTATGCGGCTTTAATGCACCCAATTGGGCAGTCACAACACCAACTTGGTGCATAGGGGACCCAGTAATGGCAGAATAAATTCTGACCATCACTTGGCTTGTTGGATTTGTCTATAGATTTGGTGCATGTTTTGTTTTGTCTTTAATTAAATTTACAAAAAGTAATTTCACAGAATCACTTTTCTCATGTAATATTATTACCTTATACTATGATCCGCTCATGACAGACAGGACTCGTAACAATATGGAAGGATGTAGAATGGCATACACACAGCTGGGCACAACACCAACTGTTCGACATGAACTATGCTTTGTGTGTTGCTTGACTGATGCATGATTTTGTGAATTTACTGGGCATTCTAGAAACTACTATTATAATTTATATTTCCCTTATTTCTTTACCAGGGTACACATTATAGGATCTGTTCCAGGAAGGCATATTGGTGAAGCTAAGAGTAAGTGGGGACACATGAAAATGCGAAGGGTAAGAACAATTTCCCCAGTTATCACTCACCCACCCTCACCTCTAACCACACACACATACAGGGTTCTGATATCCAAAATGGATAAATTGGGTAAAAACTCTTACACTAAGGATTTAACTTTCACTTTCTCACCGGGGACATTCCTGATCAAACAACAGGGTACTGTGGACCTTTCATATAGCTCTCTATAGAGTACTTAGCGTCAAATGCATTTTTATGCTATCAGCAATCCATTGCAGCTATATAAAGGCAAGGACAGTCCCCATTCCCCTTTGCATATGTGCATCCTTGTTTGACAGTTA
Organism: Amphiura filiformis; assembly: GCF_039555335.1. Lineage (NCBI taxonomy): Eukaryota > Metazoa > Echinodermata > Ophiuroidea > Amphilepidida > Amphiuridae > Amphiura > Amphiura filiformis. Next base: position 48,028,516 of record NC_092632.1, on the reverse strand, counting down.
AGAATCAGCTGTGTGTCCTTGTTTCACTCTGTAAACACACCCCTGTACACACCCCATACTCACACCTAGCAAGCATTTAGTTTCCATAATTTGTTGATACTGTTTTTACTTACACAAAGCACTTTATAAACATCTTGCTCTACCTGCATTTACCTCACCATGTTAATATTCAAGGTGCAGCAATACTTGTTTGTGAGGGATGCACTGTACATGAAGAAGGAAAAAATACATGCTTTAAAGAAAGGGTGTTGACTATGGTACCATTTCTAATTATTTTACTGTTATTGTAATATTTCCAGATTCTGAAGGAGCATGGTCCTGTAAGCAAAGATGTCTCAAATTGGCCAGTAATTGCCCAGTTCTCCAGCGTAGGTTCACTTGGCCCAGATAAGAGCAAGTGGCTCTGTGCAGAATTCTTACAGAGTATGACAGCCACCAAGGGTGCTTCCGCAAGTTTTGTTCGAGATGATAACCGCATGCTGAAGTTGGTAAGTATGCCTTGGGTCTAATTTATCAAAGGCATGATCAGGGAACAGAATTTTCATGTTTGTGGAAGCTTATATATAATGCGCTAGGAGTTTTACCAGTTGTAAGCCTTCATTTTAGAGGTATTTTCATGGATGATTTTCATAACTGTCACTATACCTTTTTGTAGAAAAAAGTTGTTATCATGTATGGATGAATGTAAAAGATATGAGCAAGATATTTTGGAGGAAAATCAATTTATCGACGGTACTTAGTAAACACTAAAAACAAACAATTTTCTTTATCACTTTGAATTTGTTTGTAGATTTTCCCGAGTCGTGACAACATTCGCACAAGTCTTGAAGGTTATCCAGCAGGGGGTTCAGTACCATACAGTATAAAGACAGCCATGAAACAAAAGTACTTCAATACATTCCTACAGTAAGTCAATGGGTTCAGACACAGCTTATTCTATGGTATAAACACTTTTTCACAAAAGAGCAAATGGAATATCACTTTGTTTTTCTCTTGAATGAAGATGAAATATCTGAAATATCGATAGTGGTTTTTAATTTTTTCATTTTGTGCTGTGCAGCTAGTATCTGCAGATTTTGAAATACTGCCCTCATGTGACCAGTCATTTCAGTATCAAATTCAACATTGGATCTGTCCATAAATTGATCTGCTGCCCTCTATAATACATTGAACTAAAATAACAAAATGTTTCTCAATTTTGGTTAGATTTTGGTTATCTTTTAACCGTTATATAAATGCTTATTGACAACAACAAAAAGAAAATAACCTTCATATAATATGTTGAATTAATTCCACAACATTTCTTCTATGAGGAGATCATTTTTTAGTACTTTTAACTTCATAGTGAACTTTGTATTTTACAGGCAATGGAAAGCCCGCAAGAGAGGGCGCTCTAGAGCTTCTCCACATATCAAAACCTACAGTCGACTGTCACCAGACAGCAGCAGTATCCCATGGTTTCTTGTAACAAGGTACATGTAGATTTCTTTGTTGTCATGGTAATCAAGGACAAGAAATAAGGGACCGTTCACAAACACTTGTTGGGGGGCCTGATGCAAAAAGGGGGCCCTGAAAATTTTTGACCCTCCTAAGGGGGGCCCTGAAAAAAATGACCACAAATTTTCGTGGAAAAATTAAGTTTATATGCTTTTCTATGGGGTTGACCCATAATTTTCATGTTAAAAAGGGGGGCCCTGAAATTTTTTGAGGTCTGTAAATGGGGGGGCCCGAAAAATGTTCGCGATGAAATTTTTTGCATCAGGCCTCCTCCTTACAAGTGTTTGTGAACGGTCCCTAACATCAATATAGTCATTTAGTAATATGCTACTCATTTTACTTCTTTTGATTTCTTTTTTTTTTTGATAATCTAGCTTAAGTTACTGTTTGCTGCTTTAATGTACACAAACAAAAATTATATGTGTGCATACACGAATGTTGTCTGTGCTGAGATTTTTTAGTTAAGAAAACTCTTAAAACCAGAACATATAAATTTTCCCAAAGAGCAAAAGTGATATTTTATGTGTATAGGCCTTTAATGATTAAAATTAAACAAAAAAACATCCAAATACATGTACATGAAATTTTGTGAATCTAAATAATCAAGTACATTTTTCTGGACTTTCCATTGCTATGCTGGAAGGTATGATACTGTCTAAAATTGTTGTTTATTGTTTTTAAATACGAGTTTATAGTGATACAGTTCGCAAAAAGGTAACAATAGTTTAACTTTATATGAATAGATTTATAGTAAAGGATATATGAGGCTATAAAATCATTGGTAGGTGAAAACAGTACCTGAAAAAAATATGAAACTCCATTCAAATTGGTGTTGCTGTTAAGTGTCAGTATTAAAGGGCATTTTGTGATCCACAGGCTAATACCCCTACTTTACCCAAAAAAAGTTGAGATTTTTACACCACTGGATACCTCTGGCTACATAATGTTTATGTACCAAATATTTCTTGCAGATTAATTCGTTTAGCAAAAATATCGCTAAATTTGAATTTCGTTCTGGTGCACCAGAACGAAATTACAACACATTGTCTTTGGAGCAGTGTAATACACATAATCATGCATAACTCGCAAACGCAAAATCGGAATCAACTGAAATTTTGGAAATAAGCTTTTTTCGTGGATATCTACTGAAAAATGTCATAAAAAGAGGATGCTAGGATCACAAAATCCTCCTTTAACAGAAGCCTCCAACATTAACTAAAATTACAAATTTGACACATACTGAGTTGCTTTGGGTATTATTACTTGTAGAGTATATTAGCATACCTATACTTTTACAAAATCTGCTTGTTGGTGATTTTTTACATTTTTTTATTCAGCAAATCAGTTATAGCGCCTTTAAATAGAGAAGACAACCTTGAACATAGAATTGTTTTACTGTGGCCTCATTACACATAGAGTACACACATACAAGCATGTATTCCGATACTTGTCATTTTGCTAATAGCCATGTAATGGGTGTGCCTTAGGACACATGCAATTCTAACAAAGTGGACTCATCTCTACCTAAAACCACTCTACCTAGCCTGATCATTAGGTAATCTCTCTACCTACCCGATATCAGATTCCAAATTCTTCGATCCACTGAGACATTACGTCTTGTCAGCGGACTGAAGAGGTAGACATGCCACGGTGCCCCAGTCAAATGTTGCCTTGTTGGAACAGTAGCTCAACTAGTAATTGTAGCTGGTTTATGGTGTAGGAGGATAAAAGCCACTTTTGTCTGCTCTTTGTAATTTTATATTGGCTTTCTTAAAGCACTTTCATTCAATCAGTTTATAGGGAGTTAAAACTCGGCATGCTAGCCATAGGCTTCAACATAAAAAGTTTTGAGCTATTTTCTCAAAATATCAAGAGTTATCTTGAGAACCACTAAACCAATACTAGGCTTGTTTGTACTCATTGTATTGCATTTTTCATGCTTATTCCAAATATGAAAATGAAACTTTACAATTCTGAAATTTTTGAATTTTGAATTTTTTTGTTGTTGTTGAAATTTGCCGTCTGCAGTCGACACCCGTGTGGAGAGAGTTAAGTTTGGTTAAGTATAGCGTAACATAGGAGAGCTAGTAGTAGAGCAAATTAACACTGCAAAAGTAAAGCTATGTGTGTGCTGCTCTCATAACTGTACATGGAGAAGCACTTATAAAGTGTAAATATACTAGTGAAGAAAAAGGATTTGAAAATTCAAATTGGAACAAAATTAACCTATTTTAGATATAGAAACAAATTAATTGCTAAGAACAAGGATTGAATTATTTATTTTATCATGTCCTTTTGATGTCCGTTAGATGTCAATGAGTAATATAAAGATATGTGTGCTTATGGAAGCTTTATGGAATTTAATTTCTTATAGAAAATAAAAGTCTGATTTATTTCATTTATTCTCCTTTGTCCATCAAAATAAGACCCTTAATGATTATTAACTGTGTTTTTTAATTTAAATATTATGATCCTGAGATTATGATTCATCAAAAATGCAGATATATTAAATGCAGAGATGACATTTTTTAAGTGATATCATAATTTCTTTATTTGTTTGTTTGTTTATCTGTTTGTGTGTGTGTGGGTAAGCATAATCACTGACAAATAAGGACAAAAGGTTCTACAGCATTCGCTATTTGTGCCATATGCAGTATACTAGAAACATGCTATAAATGCATTTAAGCCCTGATATAAATAGTGTGTGTTCTGTTATTTGCACCCAAACATGGAGGTATGGGGGTGAGTGGGTATAATGAAAGACAGAGATAAAAAGACTTAATCGCGTCGACGTCAGGGCAAAGGCGCGCCGTGATTGGCTGCCGACCTGCACAGTACGGCATTTTCTGTCTAGTTGTCAGAATTTTAGACGTGAACTAGTAGTCTTTTTATCTCTTTCATTGTAGGTATGTTAATAAACACTGTGTAGCAGAATTCTGAATAGTTTACAAATCCATGTTACAAAACATTCAGGACACTTTCTCAAAACAAAACTAGGAACCAAGTATTGTCTACAAACATAACAACATTTCAGAGAATCGATATTTGAAGGTTTCTTTGTACAAATCCAAAAATTTGGGTTGATGTTACGTACCTCAATGACAGTTTCGTGCTAAGACTTAGCACTTTCTCAAATTGACTGACCAATTCCTGCACATCATCGGCTGCTACCAGATGGAGCTGGCATAGATGGCGCTGTTAGGACTTGGTCGTAAATATCTTGAAGAAAGTAGTTCCCCTCGCCTCTGTTGAGTGTCTTGGTCCCCCTCTTTCTAATCCAGATGGCTTCTTTTATGTGTCTCCTCTTCCTGTTCTGTTCTCTGTCTTTGATTTACGACCAAGTCCTAACAACGCCTTCTCGCCAGCTCCATCCGGTAGCAGCCGACGATGTGCAAGAATTGGTCAGTCAATTTGAGAAAGTGCTTATTCAAGCACGCATGTATAATAATGTTTGTACTTTTTATCTGCTGTACAAGGCATTGAAACTTTGGTCTTATGTGCTTTATAAAATGTAATTTCTTAATGTTAAATTAATTACGAATATATGCACTTTATATAGTTGAAGATATTTGTCTCAAAAATGAGAATCAATTAAATTTGATTGATTTCATCTGCATCTGATATGCTGTAGCTACAAGTCCTCCTTTCATAACCACTGGTATCTATTATGTCATTTGATACATTGTGGACTATAATATGGCTTTTAAGTAGCATTTTAGTTAAGTGCATGTATCACTCTCTGGCAATTGGATCTTGTTTATTTGTATCTGAGCTGACTATGTATTGGTTTAGGAATTTGACATCGGCACCCTAAACACACAGTCTTGACCATAAAACTACAGTAATAACAACGCAGTCTTAATCTAAAACAGGGTCTTAACAGGGAAACCCAACATCAATAAAATGATTTTCATATATTCATACCAAAACATGTGTTTGTGGTTGTTTTATTTTCTTGTTTGCTTGCCTTGTTTGCTTAAGCACCCTACAACCCCACTGTTGAAGATGAGAAAACTATCAGCGTGTTTATACTGAGCGTACGGGTTTTTGACCCGCTATTTTCGGGGCACAAAATACCGATCATAATCCGGCCACCGTTACCCAGCTTGTTTCTACTGAGACCAGAAAGCCGTGTCTCGCATTTACGATGCACGGCATTTTTTCCCCATAAACCGGAAGTACGGAAAACAGATTTGACGGTTGTATCCTAAATTTTAAATGTCTACGCATGGCAGCTCATGGTATATAGTGTTTTCGAAAATCCAAATTGCATTAATTTACCACTGAGTGGATCTACTAGTAATTGGCTATTATGATAATTAATTTACAGCCAAAATATAACCAACTCATTAACTATAAAGAAGTAGGCCTAGACTAAGTAAAGTCATATCCATTTTACCAAGTTCATGCGAGTCACACATGTGGCCAGTGTATATATATATTAATATCAGAAAGAAGGAACCTACTACAATATAGGCCTAGGCTAGACTGTACAAGTAGAATATAAATCGCGTTATTTTTGCAACACGCATGACCTCGACCCGGCAACCGATCACACAGCTCGCTTCTACTAACGGATTACACGCTTTTGATTCGGCATGATCCACCTCAAGAGGTGGATCACGAAAGGCGAGCACATGACCCTGCATGACACGGCAACCGATTACCCAGATCGTTTCTATTTGGCTTGTTACCCGGTATGACCCGGCACAGCACGGCATGGCACAGAATTTGGCCCTCAGTAGAAACACGCAGTATGAGAGAGCTCCCTCCTTAGGACCATAGCTACAGATGTAGATGTAGATGATGAAATTGTTTTAAAGAATTTATAATATATCATCCAATCTCGCAGATATTTTATTGTTGCTACATGTACACCACTGAATCTGACCATCCTTATTGTATTCTCTTTTACAGTTCTAATTTGTCCAAGGCAGCCTGGGGAGCATTAGAAAAGAATGCTAGCCAGTTGATGATCCGCTCTTATGAGATTGGAGTACTCTTTCTTCCACAACACTTTGTAAGTATGGCTCTGTGTGGGGGTGGGTGTGTGAGATGTGTGTTTATAGTATGGGGGGTGTGTTTGTGTATGGTGTTTGAGCTTTTGTATGTGTTTTATGAGGGTGTGTGAGTTGTCTGCATATGTGTTTGCCACCAAACACGGACACGCACAATATTGTTCACCTTCCACTGTGGACATTCCTACAACCGAGGACCGTCCATGGTTTCAAACTGCTGCAAAAAACCGCAAGTGCATGCTAAATGCATCTGAACGATACTTGTTCAAAACTGCGGACTATACGTGTAATAAATATGATTAGCAGTTGATGGTTAAAATTCTGTTTCGTATCATACACAAAAGAAATCCGCAATTTTAGTCCATAGTTAGGCAATGAAAACACCATACATACGTCAGTTGGCAGTGAACACACAGGGGTGTGTGCATGTGTATATGCACCCAAAAAAAGAATATCTCTCTAAATATATATATAATATATATATATATATTTTATTCACAACTGTGGATGCACAGCAAAACAAGGACATGCAGAATATAGAGTAAAATACACCCTCTTTCCCCCGTGCCACTGATATCGATATGTTTGCATTGCTTCATCTTCATTAAACTAAAATACTCACTCTTTACACATTGTGTACCTTTTATACAATACCGGAATCAATTCAAAGGTTCAATTAAAAAGCAAACCCTTTCACCAAGTAATTCATTTATTTATTTATTCCATTACGACTCATCAGCGTTATTACCTGTCAGGCCAAAAAATGATAAATATATGGATTGATCAAATTTGGCCTATAAATAAGTAACTCAATTTGGTCGCAATTGAATATAAACGATTGGCAATTTGTGAATCTTATTTTGCAAATTAAGGTGGACTTTGTTCTCACATCAAAAGAAATGATAGAATACGGAAGGGATTTTGAACTAGTAGTAGAATCTCATTTCACTTTTGATAAAAAGCTTGTGGTTTTTAATTCAATTTTGCATGATAATGAGTGAAATAGATTAAATTATAATATTAATAATCTTCTGTAGCTTTGTGAGCAGTTACCTAATATACCATCATTTCAACTGCTCAGTGCCAGAAGAGGGTAAGTGCAATAGCTGCCATGTAAAGCAGCCATAAGTACAATACAGTGTATGTAAATTACCAAATGTTTACATGGCAGCTATTGCACTTACCAACTTCTGGCACTGAGCAGTTGATTTGTATAGGTAGAGAAGCACAAAGACAATGCCATGTTTGTTTGTTTCTTCAAAAGATTGCGCAGAATAATTATATACTTGACCCAGACTACTTGTAGCTGAGACCACGGTTTCTAAAACAATGTCACAAAGATGGGATTAAAAATTAAAATAGAATTATTCTGGGGTTAATCACAGATAAAAAATAAATATATTCACAGCAAACGTACAGAATTACATTGTTCAAGTTGATTACAGAAACCTTTGTTTCTACAATATATTGTGTAAAATGGGACATTGTCAATTTTGCCAGTACAGTCTCCAACCTACATAGTCTCTCTGGCTTGAGATTTTGCTTTCATGTAAAGGGTGTGTGTACCCATAGGATGAGAGATGTTTTGGATACCATGACACTCCGATGACATTTCCCGCTCCCACCCTAGTCAACAAAGAGTAATATTTAGTTGTTTATTTGTTTGTTTGAATGATTGTTTGTTTGTTTGTTTGTTTTTTTGTTTGTTTATGTAACTTATAGTATGAAATCTAATTTGGATGTGAGCCTCAAATGTTGCACATATAATCTTAGCCTGGGAACAAACCTGAGATCTTTTCATTATTAAAGTGAACAAAGAGTGAGATCAAATCTTTTTTTTTGCTGTCTTTTTATCAGTTTGTTTATTTAAAATAGTTTGTCAATGAACCTCAAGAAATAAATGTTAGTGTATTTGATCTGCGGGTTTGACTGTAGATTGGACAGACGGTGTTGCTCAACATCCCTTGCTCAAAGTGTTACAAAAACAGAATGACCAGATTTTTTTAATCAGCCCCCAAATTAAATTTTGGCCACAACCAAGTTGTTGAAACACCCTCAAAGACATCAACTAATCAGTCTGTAACATCTCCTAGAATGATAAATGTTTTCATAGCCAATATTTGTTGAGCAATTTTACTGATTGGCAATTTCTCTGGTAGTTGACTGACTAGTCAATGATTTGATGTGCAGCCAGTTGTTGGTTATGTAGTTGGGCAGGGAAGAGTTGCTATTGTCATATATCACTGGATACAGACTATCATAGCGGCATACTTCTTGACTCGAGAAATTATGGCCATTTCCTTTCAGTAAGCTTGAAAAATGATAGCAATTTTACTGCATTTTGGTGGTTTTTATTTGAGAAATTCTGATTTCATGCATAACATACAAGAGCAATTATGTTGAAATATTTTTCTCATAGAGCTTATTGAAAATCAATCTTTTAGTTTTCAAAAAGTTTTAATCCCACCAAAGCTACAAAATTAGGAAATTTTTCACTTTTTGGGGAAATTTTGAGATTTCCCCTCCCCCCCTCCTCTTTGGCTTGAGATTTTGTTTTCATGTAAAGGGTGTGTACTGTAGTGTGTACCCATAGGATGAGAGATGTTTTGGATACGATGACACTCCGTTGACATTTCCCACTCCCACCCTAGTCAACAAAGAGTAATATTTAGTTGTTTATTTGTTTGTTTGTTTGTTTGTTTTTTGTTTGTTTATATAGCTTATAGTATGACAGCTAATTTGGATGTGAGCCTCAAATGTTGCACATATAATCTTAGCCTGTGAATAAACCTGACATCTTTTCATTATTAAAGTGAACAAAGAATGGGGTCAAACCATTTTTTTTTTGCTGTCTTTTTGTTAGTTTGTTTATTTAAAATAGTTTTGTCAATGAACCTCAAGAAATAAATGTGAGTGTATTTGATCTGCGGGTTTAACTGTAGATTGAACAGACAAATGTTGCTTAACATCCCTTACTCAAAGTGTTACAAAAACAGAATGACCAGATTTTTTTAATCAGCCCCCAAATTAAATTTTGGCCACAACCAAGTTGTTGAAACACCCTCAAAGACATCAACTAATCAGTCTGTAACATCTCCTAGAATGATAAATGTTTTCATAGCCAATATTTGTTGAGCAATTTTACTGATTGGCAATTTCTCTGGTAGTTGACTGACTAGTCAATGATTTGATGTGCAGCCAGTTGTTGGTTATGTAGTTGGGCAGGGAAGAGTTGCTATTGTCATATATCACTGGATACAGACTATCATAGCGGCATACTTCTTGACTCGAGAAATTATGGCCATTTCCTTTCAGTAAGCTTGAAAAATGATAGCAATTTTACTGCATTTTGGTGGTTTTATTTGAGAAATTCTGATTTCATGCATAACATACAAGAGCAATTATGTTGAAATATTTTTCTCATAGAGCTTATTGAAAATCAATCTTTTAGTTTTCAAAAAGTTTTAATCCCACCAAAGCTACAAAATTAGGAAATTTTTCACTTTTTGGGGAAATTTTGAGATTTCCCCCTCCCCCCCCCCTCCCTCTTTGGCTTGAGATTTTGTTTTCATGTAAAGGGTGTGTACTGTAGTGTGTACCCATAGGATGAGAGATGTTTTGGATACGATGACACTCCGTTGACATTTCCCACTCCCACCCTAGTCAACAAAGAGTAATATTTATTTGTTTATTTGTTTGTTTGTTTGTTTGTTTGTTTGTTTTTTGTTTGTTTATATAGCTTATAGTATGACAGCTAATTTGGATGTGAGCCTCAAATGTTGCACATATAATCTTAGCCTGTGAATAAACCTGACATCTTTTTCATTATTAAAGTGAACAAAGAATGGGGTCAAACCATTTTTTTTTTTGCTGTCTTTTTGTTAGTTTGTTTATTTAAAATAGTTTTGTCAATGAACCTCAAGAAATAAATGTGAGTGTATTTGATCTGGGGTTTAACTGTAGATTGAACAGACAAATGTTGCTTAACATCCCTTACTCAAAGTGTTACAAAAACAGAATGACCAGATTTTTTTAATCAGCCCCCAAATTAAATTTTGGCCACAACCAAGTTGTTGAAACACCCTCAAAGACATCAACTAATCAGTCTGTAACATCTCCTAGAATGATAAATGTTTTCATAGCCAATATTTGTTGAGCAATTTTACTGATTGGCAATTTCTCTGGTAGTTGACTGACTAGTCAATGATTTGATGTGCAGCCAGTTGTTGGTTATGTAGTTGGGCAGGGAAGAGTTGCTATTGTCATGTATCACTGGATACGGACTATCATAGTGGCATACTTCTTGGCATGGGAAATTATGACCATTTCCTTTCAGTAAGCTTGAAAAATGATAGCAATTTTACTGCATTTTGTTTTGTTTTTATTTGAGGAAACCCAGATTTCATGCATAACATGCAAGAACAATTATATTGAAATATTTTTCTCATAGAACTTATTGAAAATCAATCTGTCATTTTCAAAAAAGTTTTATTTCCCTCTATTAAGGCTGCATCTGCTCCACTTTGCAAGTGATTTGGTCATATATATAATTGTGATTGGAAGACACATCTTGTATCAAAATTTGACTAGATTCCTGACAAAATAAGATCTCACTAGGTTTCTTGTCAAATTTGATCAGAAATTATGTCAAATTTGACCCGAATTGTGTCACAGATTGAGTCAAATTTTACATGACTTCTGGTCAAATTTTACATGACTTCTGGTCAAATTTTACATGACTTCTGGTTAAATATGACTACAAATCTAGTGAGATCTTATTTTAGTGAGATCAAATTTGACTACACATTTTTAAGAGTGTATAGGATATAGGCCTAAACCATAATTAATATAGTCATACCATTTCTAGTTATCCCAATTCATAAATAGTGTTGCCATGTTTCTACCGCCTTGCACCATGTAGTCCCGGGCATGTAGTCCACCCACAGTCAGTCAGTCAGTCGGTCCATCCAGTCACTAAATGAATTGCACTAATCTAATAATGTATGATGTGATTAATGCTTATTGGTTGGTGCAAGAAACGATTCGCTTGTAATCACGTTAGCATATGATTGACATTAGCGGCATAGGCAGTTATTGTGCAAGCCTCATTTAATACAAAACTCCTTATAAATTGAGGGAAGAAGGTCCAAAGGAGTATGACAAGTGGGGTGATGGGTCATTTGGGTCTATTGGAGGATCAGGTAGTTTGATCTGATATATTGCATACATTCATCAACTTATTCAGAAATGTACTAACTTCTATGTTTAAAGGAAGGAAATATAAGGATGAAAATGTGCTTTTTAAATTACAAATGTACAGAATTCCAGGGTTACAGTTAAGATTGGGGTGTGTTTGGATTATTATTGGTGTTTATTAGGGTTCTTACTAGGATTAGAGGAAGGATTTGAGTACGGGTCAAAGGGAAAGAGCATATCAGTATCATTCAAAATTGTCGGCACTTTATAAATACCGTAGAATGCCATCTACAAGCATATATACCTCTAAACGAGGGTTTTTTTTACTAAAGAGATGAAAGGCATGTACACCCTCCACAAAAGCATTATTTCATGGAGTTTGAGCAACTATATTACTGATACAGGTGGCTGCACAAACATGTATTAATTATTGTAAAACTAATCTATTTGAATGTGTTTGTGGAGTGTGTCTGACTTTAGTCAAAAAGAACTCTCATTTAGAGGCATATATGTTTATGGTATTCTGCATATTTATATCATGAAATAAATTTACATGGATAAAAACTGTTGTTGAAGAAAATTAAATTTTAAATCTTTTCTATTTTTTTAACTTCTTACTCACTTTTCTATATTAACCGCAAAATAATCATTTTTAAATCATTTTCAGGAGCCTGAAAGCAAGTTTTTCGCAGTTGGAGAGCAGACATCATCATCAGACAAACAACTAGAATTTCCACTACCTTGGGATGTACCATTAGTGCCATATACCAAAGAGGGTAAGGGCCATTTAAAAAAATTATATGTTTGTTGGTATGTTTCTTGGTGTGGGTGGGTTTTTTTAATGTTTATTTGTTATTGGGTTTTTTTGTTGGTTTGTTTGTTTTTTGTTTGTTTGCTTGCTTGCAGGAAGTGTTTGTTTTCAAGCATCAGGAAATCTTGAGTCTCATCTTTCTCACCAGTTGTGAGAAGTTAGTTTTTTCTACAGAGATTTTTTATTGATAAAAATCATGTTTATCAAGCCAATGCCTCCAGTCGGGCTTCCACTCCAGTTCCCTGTATGATGGCATTTCATTTATAATGAGGGGATTCTGTTTTTAAAATATGCTTGTAAACATTTAATTCAGCATTACATGTTAGTAGAACCACACCAAACTTGGGTATGTTAAGTATGTGAAATGAATGTCATTTGAAATCATCATTAACATACTAGTCAAGAGAGACCTGCTCATCAATTCATGCTTAGTTACACTTGTAACATGGACATGACACATTTATTTAAACATTCACTGAAACCAAATCTAAACCACTGACCAGTTTGAATATTCTCATTACGGTATTCACATGGTGGCCAATATCTTGAACTTACACATTGCTCATTGAACCGAACAGATACACTCAGCTCATGGTAGTCAGATTTCATTGTGGTTGCCGTGTCTGCAGGCCCGTACACAGGAGTTTTTTTGGGGAGGTGCTGATTTTGAAAAAGTGGACTTTTTTCATATCAAAGGGGCGATTTTGTGAAAAGTGGACTTTCTTCCCAAAATTTGGACCTCTTTTGACCAAAAAAAAAGCGTTAAAAACCCTGATATTTTTTGCTCGCTGCACTCGCAAATTGTGTTATTTTGTGACTTTTTGTATACTTTTGCAAAGTATGCGTACGTACCTGTGTATCTGTAATATTTAACTTTGATTTAATCTCTGTCAACCCCTTCCAGGTATGAGAGAATTAAAAAGAAAATAGATGGTGCTAAACTGATTTTTGAATATAATTTGATATTAAAATTTGATTCAAACAATAGAGGAGTGATATTAGACCCGGGTATTAGACAATCTGATTTTTAATTGTTGACTTGCTTTCCCCCTTAAGTTGATTAAAGCTTTTTGTTAATTTGGTGTAAATTTGCATTATGCTATGAGACGCAGGAGTAATGAATAAAGTATGGTCAATACACTTCAAGTTTGACAATCTTTAGATTTGTGTACCCGTGTGAATGTGCCCATAGTAAACCATTGCTCTAGGGTTACAGAGGAGTAAATTAGCTGATAAAGTTGTGATTTAGCTGATGATAATTGGTTAATGTTTTCCCACATTCAGACAATTAGTTTATTTTCATGTCCTTCAGTACCAGAGATTTGTCTGGTAGTGATGGTTGATAAGAATTTGTTGTGGT